>NC_029788.2:17339795-17366006 GCF_000816755.2 Arachis ipaensis
TTAAGGCTGCGTAGTTTTACAGTTAAAATAAATAATTATGATTTAATATAAAGATCTGCTACACATTCAAGCAATATTGCCATCCAAGTCTAACCAAATAGATCCAACACCAACAAAAATCACTCTCATTAAAAAGAGCGTGATTAAACGCGCACACATCATTCTTCTTCGTGTTCCTCCTCCTCTTTCTGCTCCTTCTCCTCCTGTTCCTTCTCCTCCTCCTTCTCGTCCTCCTCCTCCTCCTTCTCCTCCTCCTCATCTTCCTCTTGCTCCTCCTCCTTTTTCGCGTGTTTTCTCCTCATCGTTATTCTTTTGTTGCTGCTATTATTGCTAGTATTGCAGTAGAAGATGGGGAGCAAGAGTTTTGAATTGTGTAAGACAACAAGTCCAAATACACCTTAATTCACTCAGAAATGAACCAAAATTATACAATGATTACGACACAATTAACTCAGAAATGAACCAAAATTACATATTTGATTGCGACACAATTAACTCAGAAATTAACCAAAATTACATAACAATTGTGACATAATTAACTCAGAAATGAACCGAAATTACATAATGATTGCGACACAATTAACTTAGAAAGAAAGAGAAGCAAAGAACAGTGGTAAAGAATTTGTAGGTTTGAAAAGCAATGGATGTTAATAACAAAAGATTTTCATCATGAACTTATTAGAGATTTTGCAGTGGATTTCAAGTTTAACTAAGGAGAATTTAGCTACAACAGAAGAAAAGATTTTAAAAAAGGCCTTTTAGAGAAAATGAGTATATTCACGATATCTTATATTAAATTCTTAATTCATATAAGAACTGTTTAGGAGATTTTATTTGTTGGGGTTGTGAAGATTGATGAAATGCTTTTTCTCTGTCTTTGAAGAATACTTGAAAAATATTCATTGTATTCATTATTTCTTGTTATGTTTTCTCTATTTAATTTACTGATTTTCTAAATCCTTGTCCAAGAGCTAAACTCAAATTTAACACATAAAATCAGAAATTGTGTTAAATTTGAGTAAATCAAGAAGAATTTTAAGAAAATAAAATAAAAAGGAGAATATGAAGAAAAAGATGAAAAAAAAAGAAGAAAAAGCAGTAGAAGATGAGCAAAATTAATTTAAGAATGGAAGATATAATGGAGATGTGCAACTATATTGTGATTTAGCGTGTATTCCACAGATACGGATCTGTTGAAGTCAAGAACCTACAAAACGCATGTTACGTTTTGCCATACCAAAAACCAAAAAGCTGAGTCACCTGCAAAATGCAGGATACGTTTTGCATGAATCCAAAATCAGAAAGCTGCAACAACCTGCAAAACGTAGCTTCCGATTGGTAGGGAAGCAGATCGATGGCTCGAAACGTGTCCCTGTCCCCTGCATACAGACCAGACCTGCTTTTGTTGACCATGTTTGAAGTCCAAAACGGAAGTTGCGTTTGGCAGCTGGCCAAGCCAAAACGCAGGTTGTGTTTGGCAGTCTTCCCAGTTGCATGCACGCCACGTGTTGGAGAAGAGTGTTGTGGGGTATTTAAAACGCAAAACGCAGAGGGAGAGTTACTAAAGAGTCAAGAGTGTTGTGTGAGGGAGTTACTGAAGAGTGAAGGGTATTGTGTGAGGAAGCTTGTAGGAGGAAGAAGAAGAGTAGACAGCTTAAGTTCATTTGGTTCTTAAACAAAAAATGGTTCGTGATTTTACTAGACTTGAAGATCACATTATTGAGTACTTGGATCATCCCCAATAGATAAGTAATTTTTTTTAAAAAGTTTATGATATTTTTTTTGCAGGCTAACAGAAATTTGTTGTCCAGAAAACTCGATCCGCCCGATACCTTTAATGAAGTAGCTGTAGCGGCACTGGAATTTACTGGGTTTCAACACGTTTTGCGAGTAGGCGAAATGAGAGGTCATTCTGCACTACTAAGTGCCATGGTGGAACGCTGGAGGCCGGAGACTCACACATTTCATCTTCCGGTCGGTGAAGTGACGGTGACGCCAGAAGATGTGAGCTATATTCTTGGTCTCCCGATTAATGAGGAGGCCGTTACGGGTAGATCAAACAGCAGTCACCAGTTTTTAATGGAGAACTGTATTGCGTGTTTTGGTCGGGAGCCCGGTCCGCAAGATCACGTGTTGGGAAAGGTTAATATAGCATGGTTCCGGCGGTGCAGAGACACCGAGCCGTATGACACTCAGGAGTCTGTTGAGCGGTACATTCGGCGCACATTTTCTACGTGCTCGAAACAGTTGTGTTTTCGGATTAGTTGACTATTTCATTGAACTTGAAGTTTCTACCGCTACTTCGAGATTTCCACCGGATTTCAAGATACAGTTGGGGGGCAGCCAGTATGGCACACCTATACAGATCGTTGTGTCGTGCATCACCATACAATCGTAAAGAGATGGATGGCCCACTGATACTGCTTTTTGTTTGGGCGTGGGAGCGTATGCCGCTCCTGACACCAACCACGCCTTACGGTAACTCACAGTGTAGTTGAACCTGGATTGAACTTCTGCAATAACAAACTTCACCTTTATCGAGGTGTCTGCTTCGACCAACGGCCTAATGGCATCTGCAATTGTGTCCGAGTCCAACTTGGTATGATCTTGTGAAATCGTGCCCACGGTGCACGTGTGCTTGCCATTGTATCTCCTGATCTCCCAACAAGCTTTCTTTCGAATAAAGCTAGCTCGGATAAGCCAATCGCACCCTGCACCATACCCCTTGCATTTCATATAGAATGTCTGCGGCTCAAACTCATACACAGTATAATCAACTCCTCTAGAGATAGTGTAGCTTTTGATTGCAGATATCACCGACTCTCTTGAACCAAATTCTGTTCTGACACTAAACTCGCCATCTTCCGCCGCAGCGTTGACTTCACCTACGACATGCGCCCCACCATCAATCAGACAAGGCAAATAAAATAAACACTATAGGAAACTTGAGTTAATAATCATAACATACCCGTATTCGCATACTCAGGAAATTCCGGGGCATGCATGGCTTTGAGATATAGAGTCCGCATAAAAGACGGAACACCAAACGGGTGCTAGCTTACAATCGCATTCGCTTCATTTTGCACTGCCGAATTGCCTGCTAAGTCTCCTTCATCGTTTTCGTCATCGACTTCATAGTTAGTTTCGAACTCCTCTTCACTGTCATTATTATCTTCTTCCCAATCTATATCCCCGAACTCATCAACATTGACCTCCTCGTCGACCGCGTCCAACGCTGACTGCTGTTCAAACGCAACGTATAGCACTATCATCGGCACGTGAAATTGAGTTTGTTGATAAATACACAACATCTGCTGCATACTGGCATCGTCAGTTATGGACATTATTTGAAACTGTATTAGCCCACTAAATACTTGCACAGGACTTCTGTATAAAAGGTTGATCACCCTTTTCAAAATGTGGCTTTGAATGTTACAAAACCCATTTTGCAACTCAACAAAACTCATGGTATATGAAATAGCAAATGACAACGGACATTCACAAACAAAAGTCACTCCTTCATGTGTGTTTGGTATAACCTCACCGTTATAATACACTCACAAATTTGTAATATTTTCCATAACTTCAACCTCACCTAATTCGACTTTTTTGACACACCTAATTGCCAAACAAAATTTAGAACTATTAGATATGTGCAACAAAGAAGAATAGGAGGAGTATAAGTGGAATGAGGCATTTTGAACGAGTGTTGCTTCGTATTTATAGGCAGGCCTCTCGAATAAAATATATTTTTACACAAAACACAACCTGTGTTTTATGTTTTCCAAAAAAAATTCTGACATTTTTAAAACGTAACCTGCGTTTTGGGTCTTCCAAAAATAAAGCTGGCGCAAAAAGTAAAACGCATCCTACATTTTGTTATCTCGAAAAAAATAAAAAATGCCCATCACTAAACGCAGGCTGCGTTTGAACTTCAATGAAATAAAAAAAATTAAAAACCTTTCAACAATCAAAACGCACCTTGCATTTGATTCAATATGCTAAACAAAAAAATTAAAAAATAAAGGAAAAAATAAAACGCAAGCTGAGTTTGTTGCTGACACCATAGCAGTGAATATTTTGTTTATTAGTCCATTTCAAAGCACTACACCCATATGTTTTTCATATGGAAAAAAAATGAGCCGAAGATGAGGAGAGAATTTTGAGTTGTGCAGGACAACGAGTCCAAATGTATCTTAATTCACTCATAAATGAACCAAAATTATATAATGATTGTGATATAATTAACTCAGAAATAAACCGAAATTACATAACAATTGCGACACAATTAACTCAGTTCGAAAACAATCATATAAACAAGACTAGATCATGAACAAAAACACATCAAAAATTATTTTTGGACCAGACAACATTATCAATATGGTAAAAATTCAACAATAACAATAACAATAATGATGATAATGATAACGGTGATATGTATAAGAAGAAGATGATACCGATAACGATGATAATAATGATGATGATGATGATGGAAGAGGAGAAGAAAAAAAGAGAAAAAAAATTCAAATAAAAAAAGGAAGATGAGATAATGATATTATTGGTGATCACGGTAACAAAAGAAAAAAATAACAAAAAAAAAAGAAGAAACTTCGGCAGGTATGCATTAATTTAAAATACTTAATTAGACTTGGTTAAGATTATAAGTTAGATGTAGAGCTTTATTATTATTATTTTTTTTTGGGACTTAAAGCATCTCCAATGGGTGATCCCCATTCACCTTTTTGCTGACACATTGAGGAACTTACCATTGAAGAAGGAGAGAGAGGAGTTCCCTCACGGAATTCAATGTGAAAGAGTCCCTACTCAAATGGACTCAAGCATAATACAAGTATTTTAATTAATTAATTAAGTAGGACCACAACAGGACTAAAGTTAGTTCCTCCTAATGGAAAAGAGAGAGATGCTTTGAGTTCCTATTTACTATTTATGACGCAAAAGTTAATGTGGAGTTACTTTTTATGACAGGTGGGATATAAATAGAAACTGAGATGAGTTCCTATTGGAGATGGTCTTAGAGTTTTATTGTTTAATATAATAGTAGATACAATTCCCAAAGTAAGTGTTCCACTTGCACGTGCTCCTTGGAGTCCCCCCCTCCGTTCCATCTCCCTCTCTAGTCTCTACTATACCGTCTATAGCCCCCTTTCACTCTTTCACATCACTTCTTCTTCTCCTTCTTCTTCTTCTTCTTCTTCTTTGCCTATATCTATCTATCTAACTATCTATGATCCACCACATGGAAGAAGAAGAAGCACCAAATAATCCCAAAACAGTCAAACTTGTTCCTGACTGCGGAATAATGCAACAATGCCCTCACCACCACAACCACGCCGGCGGTATATGTGCTTTCTGCCTCCAAGACAAGCTTGGCAAGCTTCTCTCTTCTTCTTTCCCCGCTCCCATTCAACCCTCTTCTCCTTCTTCTTCTTCTTCTCCTTCTCCTTCTTCTCCCCCTCCTCCTCCTTCTTTTAGATCCAGCAACACTCCTCCTCCTTCTTCTTCTCTCCCTACCAAGAAAACCGATCACTACACGCGCTCCCGCCTCCCTTTTCTTCTCGCAAACAAGACTTGTGCTAAGAAGAAACAACACTCCTCCTCCTCCTCTTCTTCCACTTCTGCTGCTGCTGATGTCCTTTTGAAGCGCAGCAAGTCCACTGCAACTCCAAGGAGGGACACCAAGTTCTTCAACAACCATGATATACTCATTCAAGACTTCACTCCCAGAAAGAGAAACGGTTTCTGGTCCTTCCTCTATCTCTCTTCATCTTCTTCTTCCTCTTCCTCCAAGAAGCTTCATGCCAACAACAATGGCGCCACCCCAAGGGTTTCTGCAAGCATTTCCTCAACTTCGGGGTTGACCATCACCAAGCCTACCACTACCACGGTTGCCGGCGGTTTGCAAGAAAGTAGCGACGGTTACGTTTCTGTTTGTTCTTCGTTTGAGCGAAAGGTTTCAAGATCCAGATCTGTTGGCTGTGGTAGCAGCAGAAGCTTCTCCGGTGACTTCTTTGACAGAATCTCAAACGGCTTCGGTGATTGCACTCTCAGAAGAGTCGAATCTCAGCGTGAAGGAAACCATAACAAGCATCACCACCATAATCAGCAGTGCATGAAGGAGAGAGTCAAGTGTGGAGGAATATTCGGTGGCTTCATGATGATGCCTAACACTTCTTCCTCTACCAGCAGCAACAAAGCTTCTTCTAAGAACAAGAATGATAGAAAGAACAATAACAATGCATCATCATCATCACCAAATTTATCTGCTATTCCTTCATTGCTCACTGTTTCAACCTGAATCACAAGTATACACAATACTAATAACATTATTATGCTCTGTTAATTACTCTAGTATTGTGTTTATTATTATTATTATTATTACTACCATAATACCCTTTTTAGTTTTAGCTTTACTTTTAATTTTCCTGCCACAGTTTTTTTTTTTTTTGGACAGTTGTTTATTTATAATTAATTATATAGATATATTCAGGTGGTTGGATTTGGATTATGATTCATCATTTCAGGTACGGAGTACTCTACTCTCTCCCATTACCATTCATTTATGACACTATTTGGAGAGAGATAGAAAGAGAAGGAACTTTATTATCTCAATGCATTGTTCAGTTCAATTTCGCTGTGTCATCATAGTCTGCTTCTTTTGGTTGTATTCTTTGTAGCTTTTTCATCTTGTAATTTCAGTACTCACAGTATGATGCTATGGTGTAAGATAATGATGTAATTTTTAAGTTATTATTGTAGACTACTCTGTTCAATTCACATTTTCACATGCATACACATGTTTGGTTTGGTTGATGCAAACAAAACCAAGTAGGGGGAATCACACTAGCTAAGCCATGTTATTATGTGTCTATGCTATGTAAATTCAATTTAATCAATCATTAAGCTTATTAATGATATTCTATTTATTATTACACATGGTGGTTGTTATTTTTTGAGTAATAATGTGAATATCTCTTTGTTTATATACAAAAATAAGGTTTGTTATTTTTTTTAGTAGTCAATATTCAATAGTCAAATTAGAGGAACATAGTTGGGGAATAGATAGAGTTAGAGTGGTCCCTCGTATGTTGTATTCACCAACACGATCTTGTTGTAATCAAAGTTTGTAGCATTTATTGTAGGCTTTTGTTTGCAAGTACATGACCACTTTCCACTAATATTTTAGTATTTTGATATCTCTCTCTCCAACGTTTATTGTCAGTAGACGAAGCAAAAGAACATGGCACCAACGGCTAAGTGTGATGATAACTTAATTTATTTAATCCAATGTTAGTGTAAATAAAGCTGTCATGTTGTGTTATACTAATGGTTATTACTGATTAGCGGTGACTGTGTATACTAAACATTTTAGTTGCCACTGTGATAAACTGTGCTAATAAATGGGAATGTTTTGCTTCATCATCGATTTCATAGAAATTTATGGATCGTTTGCAATACATAGATTTGCAAATTAGTAAGCACTATGTATGGTGATGATGATGATGGTGATGATGATGATAATTATAATTATTATTTTGAAATGTATGCTCTATTATTATTTCTTTTTTTTGATAGACAGGAGGGTCAAAGGCCCATATGCTCAATTATTATTATTATTATTAAGCTATCTTACCATGAAAATATGCATATATTCCTTAATTAAGTATTTAAGTGATTGATGATCATTTGTGCCATCTCTGCCATCATTAATAACATACCTATTTTTGGGGCCATCAAAGAAAAAGTCACTTTTATGATGAGAGCCATAAAATGAAACATTTTATTGTCCACATGCACCATTTTGTTTAGATATACATCTTTTGGTTTTTCCAGCTTTGTGCAAGTGAGGTAGCTATTTATTTGGAAATGGACGAACGAGTATTAAAAAATATTCAATATTCATTTTACATGTATATTGTAAGTGACCAAGTGCGGAAGACAATTAAGGCACTGAGTGATCTAATAATACAAAGTTAAATAGCATACACAAAATCTCAAATATAATAGACTTAGATATGTTTAAAATAATATTAAATTGCATAGATAATAATAAAAAAGGGGCATAGCCAATTAGCCATGAACTAAAAGCTAATGCAACATAATAATGATAGTAAAATAATATTAAAAAGAACAAAATCTAACTAGTCCAAAACTCATACTTAGCTTTAAATTCCTAAAATGTTTCTTGATCACTGCCTGTGTATGATATTATTGATATGGATAGGTAGATAAAAACAAGAGCAAGGTTCAAGAGTTGGGAGCGTGGTTGGGTGGTTATTAGGTATGGGTGGCCCCACAGTGTTCTCTAGGTTGATGATGTTGATGAAGATGTTGATCTGACCCTATGATTCAACAGCATGTTTCGGAGCTCCACTGGGTCAATTTCATTGGCGTGATTAATGGGCCTGTAGTAGCCCGTGACTGGATCTGGGGCCCAAGCTGAAGAGGCCTTGGAACCATCTTTTGAGCCCACATCTTTGTCCTCAATCTTGCCCACCATACCATTCCTGTTCACCATCCTATCCAACCCAACCGTCGTTGATACATTTGATGCCACACCATACCCTCGCCTACCATAACATTTGAAAGCCAGAATTATGTCAAATTAAAATACTAAGGTTGTGTTTAGAAGAAAAACTAACAGTGAGAGACAAAAATTGGAAGACAGATATTGAGACTAAATATTATATTTGGTGTAAGATAAATATAAAAGTTGAGAGACAGATTTAAAATTTGAAAAATTAAATGAGAGTATTTTTGAAAAGAAATGTTATTAAAATTTAGTTTAGAAAAGATGAAATTATGTGTCTTGAAACTAAAATTTTAGTTTCAAACACACTATTAAATCTCAAATTCTCATTCTTAATTCCAGTCTCTAAAAATAAACCCTACCTAAAGGAACTCCAGTCTCTAAAAATTTTTATATAACAAAACCAATAATATTATTCATATACCAAATATTTTTTTGACATATTTATAAAAATAGTGTTATTAATTAACTTAATAATTAGACTATATTTTAATTAATAAAACAAAGAAAATTCGTGCTAATTGTAAAGGAAAAAAATTATATCTACTATAAAGAGTATTCGCATAGTGGGATTGGTGTAAAATAATATAATTCACAGAAATTATCAAGAAATATGATATCTATACTTCAATACTATACGTACAATTAGTGTCTATTAATAAAGTAGTTTCCTTATAATAAGGTTATCAATATTTAGTGGTTGCTCTGCTCAAGACTACAGAGCATGGTATAGGCAGATGTTGATTCTGGTAGGATGATTAATACTAAATTTATTTAAATTTCCTACTTCTCACCACAAAAAGATTTAATTGTTTCATTCCGTGTCTACAACATTTTCTTTCAATGTAAACAAGTTTTAAACATACATTTTAGTTGGCGTATTATATAATTGAAATCAATGTTAAAAGATCTGCTAAACAGAATATCAGCATGGTTACATCAATTATCAGAGAAAACTGCAGAGTTGATGTTCTATTATATATATAGGAGGGAAAAAAAAGGAAACAAGAAAGAACAAGCGGTGGCAGTTGATCATTGATATAAATAAGATGAAAGAATGGAAGAATAAATGAGAATGAGACTGACCGGTGAGGAAGAGAAAGAAGGGTGAGAAAACGGTTAGCTTGGGAGAGAAAGCGAGGCATGGTTATAGTGTTGGTTTTCTGCTGCGGAAGCTATATATATATTATTCTATAGAGAGAGAGAGAGAGAGAGAGAGAGAGAGATTGTAGTGTGCGTGGTTGGAGAAGAACGTAACGCTTGGCTTCCGCAGCAGACTACAACCACCTTATTCTTCTTCTTCTTCTTCTTTTTCTGGTTTCTCACTCTCTGTCACATACAGGGGGTGAGGCGCTGCCGTATATATACAAGATTAACGATCTTCTTTTTTAGGGTTTGCCTCTACGTTTACGGTTAGCAAATAAAATATTAAGTTTGTTTGGGTGTGATCATCGAAAAAGATTTTTTTTTAATGATATTTTTTTTAAAAAAAATTGTGATCTTATGTTTAGATATGTTATGTAAAAAAAATTTTTATTTATTAATTATGTGTTTATTTTGGTGTTTTTATTTTAATAAAAAAATCTTTTTTCAAAGAAAGAAGATTTTTTTTTATTTTTTAACGTGTTTGACAAATTTTTAGTAGTAAAAATAAAAATATTAGAAAAATAAAAAAACATTTTTTTTGAGAAGTTGTAATTTATATCTTTTTTTAAAAGATCTTTTTTAAAAAAAGATATTTTTCATATAATAAATAAATAAAAAAGTACTTTTATATTGTTATACCCAAACATAATTGATAGATAAAAAGATCTTTTTGTATGAGATATTCAAACATAAAATTTTTTTAGTTTTTCATAAGATCTTTTAAAAGAAAATAACTCGAAAAAGATCTTTTCTTAAAAGCTCACCCAAACAAGTCCTATGTTTGGATAAAATAAGATAAAAGTACTTTTTTGTTTATTTATTATTATTATGTGAAAAATATCTTTTATTTTAAGAAAAAAGATCTTTTAAAAAAAGAGGTGAATTGTAACTTCTTAAGAAAGAAATTTTTTTAATTTTTCTAGTACTTTTATTTTTACTATTAGAAATTTACCAAACACACTAAAAAGTAAAAAAAAAAAGATATTTTTTCATTAAATTTTTTTATTGATTTAATAGCGCCCAAACAAGCACGCTATATTCACCCAAATTTTACTAACTACTTTATTAATTTAATTCAGACAAAATAAATAAATTTAAACTAAAAGTGTTTTTGAAATTTTTCAAAAATTTTGAAAACAAAGAATTTAGATTATGTTATGTTAGGTTAAAAGGGTGTTGCCGCGATAGATTCAATGAGATAATAAAAAGTAAGTATTTACGGATTAGATTCCGAAGGTTGTGGTAGACTTAGAGAATGGGGGTTGAATCTATGCCTTCCTTTTTTATTGCTGAAAAGACCCTTTAAAACAAACTTTCAATTCTGATTCTATTCGTACTCAACAGCGAAAATTTATGAGACAATTTATTTTTGTCTCATGAATACCAGAAAACAGAACACAGCAGATAAGGAAAAAGCTAACACCAGCATGTATCCTGGTTCGGTTGGCTTGTGCTATGCAACCTACGTTCATTCTCCTCCACAACAATGGAGGAATTTCCACTATAGTTAAAAGTATTACATACACCAATTTCATAGAATTGATCCAATCCTTTCACACTCAAGTTCTAACCTAACTTGACATTGGCTATGCTAATACATAACTCTTCACTCTTAGTGCTAACCCAACTAAGAAAGGGATACCCAACAGGTACAAGATACAAGACACTTAATCGACCTAAAGAAATCTGAAATAACTCTAAACTTTTCTCTCAAGTGTTTCACTCAGCCTTTTTCCACTCATAGCTTTTTCTTTATCTCTCTCAATATACCTTTTCACTCAAGAAATTACAGAAAGATAAACATTGAAAAGTAAAATACAATCTATAAAACATGAAGGAGATTGACTTCATCAACAGCCTCTGTGCTATGCGAAAAACCATATTAGTAAGCCTCTGATTCAGTTCTTTATACTGGCGGAATGCACCTTTGACTAGGAAACACTGTCCAGTTAGATGAACTTCTTCAAAGAGCTCTTCTCAGAACATACACCTCAGGTTCACTGGTTTTCTCTCCTTGGCTTCTGAATGAACAGCAAGACTTCTTTTATCTCCTTGCATGTTACTGGGTTTACCTTCCTAGGTCAACTTCTTGAGCCTTGAGCTTCACCAACCCACAGACTAACTTTCTCTCATTAAACCTCAGAGTAGAAACTTTGCTTCTGACTTCTCCATCTTGACCGAAAGCCATAAAGTAGCAACCACAAGAGTCTTCCAATGGTCAACTTGATCTAAGCCCTTGAAAACCAACTTGGTCCCCAAGACATGTTTGAGACCGTGGATTTACAGTAGAGAGGAACAGAAATCCTCTTTTCCATATAGCTCGAAACAAAGTGACAGAGAGTTGAAGATGAAGAGAAGAAAGTGTGTTGCATGTATAAGGAAATGGGTTACCTTTAATCTTTACCTAAGCTTGATTTGGTTTGAAATGGTTGATTTGACTTCTGCCTTTCAAGCTTAATCTCTCTCTTTCTTTCTTCTTCGGTGAATGGCGTGTGGGAGAAGCTCTCTTTCTTTCTTCTGTGTTTTCTGACCAAGAACAAAAAGTGAATGTTGATTTTGTGAGAGTAGGTGAGAGGGGTTTGCTTGCTGAAATCAAATCGGGTTTGGATATGGATATGGTTTGCTTGGCCTGTTTTGATGTCTTTGGCTTTGTTTCTTTGGACTTTGCTTGATTTATTAGCCCACCAGCCTTGTTGTTTTATTTTGTTCCAATTGGGCTGCTTAAATTGAATTATGGCCTGCAACATATAATAAATAATTAGCAACATACACTTATTAATTAATCAACACTAATTATTTATTTTGCCAAAAATAATATTTGTCATCACTAATTAATTTAGTTAATTTTTTAACTCAACAATCTCCCCCTTGATGACAAACATAATCAAGCAATAACCAAAAGGAATTAAATTTTAGTAAAGTTAGAAAACTCCCCTTTGATTGATGTTTCTTGCTTTAGTGTTGCTCCCCCTTTTCTTTTCAAGAGTAGCTCCCCCTGGATTTAGGCTTTCCTCTTTGTTCCTGTTTACATTAAACTTACAAAAGAACTGTACAATATGTAACTTGACTAAGGGATACTACATAACCAGCAACACATATAACAACAAGTTTCAATTGTTATGTCAATACAGTCCATTCAGCAGCAGTAAAAATCAATCAATTCAAATGCAATTCAGCAATTCAGCCAGCCTATTACTCCCCCTTTTGTCATCAAGGGTGGATAAGAGGTAAGACCAACAAAAACATCTACTGTAAACTCTGCAAGAAAGAGTTAGTGCACAATCCATCAAATGAAGTAAAATAAACTTAAGTGCAGCAGTATCAAAGTTATTACAGTCATCCAAGAGAATAGAAGTAGTTCAAAAGTAGCTCAATGAGCAGAATTCATGAGACAAAACTAAGATCACAGCAGCTTCATGTAACAATCCTAGGCATCAGAACCGTCTCCCTCCGAATCAGCTTATTCTTCAACGTCAGTGGCTGGATCTTCATCCTTTTGAAGGTTATCAATGAATGTCATAAAAATCGCCACTCTATCCCTTGATTTCCTTAGGAAATTTTCATGTTTGCTTGCTAATTTCCTTTGCTCTTTTCTCATAGCAATAATGTGATTTGATTGGGAAACAAACTCCTGAACAACATTTTTGACCACATTCAGCAGAGCGGATTTCTTCCCAGTAGAGATGGATGTACTCTCAGAGGAAGGAGAAGGAGATTCCTCAGGAACAAAGTCATCATCTTCATCATCTAAGACCACCCTTTCAGATCGAGTAGGTCCTTTGGGCTGTTTCACTGAACCACCCCCTTTTAGGTATGAATGTCTATTTTGATAATTCTCATTGGTCAAGTCAACACCAAAATACTCAAATATGCAAGTTAGAAACATGCCATAAGGAAGTGCTTTGTCTTTTTCACTCCTAACAGAATTAAACATGTATCTAACCATCAAATATGCAAATAAAATTTCGGTTTTGGTGAGAAGGGCATATAAAACAAGAGTATCAGTGTAGGAAACCCTTTGATATAAACCACTTTGAGGAAATATAATGTGGTTGACCATTCGGTGCAACTGAGCACGCTCATATCCCAGGGCTTTGTGAGTGTGTGTGATGTCATCAATTAAAGAAACATGTTCACAGATGTGAGCCAATGCATCATTGTAGGAAATACCAATACCATCATCCCACTTAACTGAAGTCTAAGCACAAGGTCCAACATCAGTATACTTCAAAGCATCACTGATAGTTTCATTGTTTAACACTATGTCTCGGCCCTTTATATATGAGTGAGCAGTGCCTTCATGATATGTCATGTTGGCATAAAATTCTATGACTAATAAGGAATAAACAGACTTTTTGATGTCAAAAAGGTGATTCCAGTCCAGAAAAATCAAGTTATCAACAAATGGAAAACCTTTTCTTTTCAAAGATGGCAAATCAGCTAGAAAAGATGGACATATGGCACGATACTGAATAACCCCCTCATAAAAGTCATTGTTCATGGTAGATTTGAATCTATAAGGGTTGTAGTTTGAATGAGAGGTCAAAAAATGAGCTTTGTGATCAAAAGGGCGAATGTTCGGTTCTTTTATTGATTTAAGAGGAACTCGAGCTTTACCTCATTGAGAGCCCACAGGAACTGACCTGCATTTGGGCTGAGTTGGCTCGGGAACTAGTTCCTCAACTGCTGGACGTTTGCCTTTGGAGGAGCTTGGTTTTGAAGAACCAGGTTTTGAGGAGCCTGGTTTGGAAGGCGTCGCCTTTGGTGGTGGCATCGGCTTGGCAGAGGCAGGGAATCTTGGTGTGGTCTTGGTCCGCGCCATGGGAGCAGTTCATGGAGGAGAGGTAGGATGAGAAGGAGAGAGTGTAAAGGTTTGGTCTTGGGAGCGAGTTGATGGTTTGGTGGATCGCTTGAGAATTTTCTCACGAGGAGGCCTTTTAGCCAGGGTTTTCGTCCTCATTTAGTAAGTTTTAGGCTTTTGAGGGAAGAAAAGCAGTAAAGTGAGTGGAAGAAACCGAGGAGTTGAGGAGAAGTTAATGGAGGGAAGAGAGAGAGTGTTGGTAACCGTACCCAATAGCAGTTTTTCACAAACCATGCAACTGCATTACTTTTGAAAAGACTTGAAAAGACATGACCTCATAAAAGAAAGATTTGATTTTAATTTTAAAAGGAAGGAAATAAATTTTAAATTTCGAAAACCCTTTTTTTTTAAAAAATAAATCACACTGAAAATCCTTTTGGACCAGAAAACATTAAATGAAAGCCCTTTAAAAATTTAAACACACAAGCAACAAAAATATTAACCAAACAAAAATATAACATTCATATTTGGACCCAGAGATGGTTGAATTTAAGAAAACACATTGGACCCCTCTAGATTTGATTTTTGAGGTTGGCCCAGATCAATTTACACTTGAAACAAGCCCAGAACATGCTGATTAAGGGGAACGTTCTTCTTCAGCCCAGAATTGTCTCATACCTGTTTATGAGACAAAAAGCTCCAGCAAATACATCAGCAATTTTCAAACAAAGAATCATAACTCAATTCCTAGACTAGTCCTAAGCATGCAGAATCTGTCCTCAGACAGTGGTTTAGTAAAAATATCTGCTAATTGCTCCTCTGATTTAACAAATTGAATGCTAATATCCCCCTTTTGGACATGTTCTCTTATTGAGTGAAATTTCACTTCAATATGCTTAGTCCTAGAGTGCAAAAATGGATTTTTAGAAATATTAATGGCACTCATATTATCACACATCAAGGGAATATTTTCAGCATTTAATTTGTAATCGGCAAGCTGTGTTTTTAACCATAAAAGTTGAGAACAACAAAAAGAAGCAGCTATATACTCAGCCTCTGCAGTGGATAAGGCCACTGTTGGTTGCTTCTTACTTGACCAAACATTTAAAGACTTTCTAAGGAAACAACATAGGCCTGGAGTGCTCCTTCTATCAACTCTATCACCAGCAAAATTTGCATCACAATAACCAACTGCAGAAAAATTATCAATCTTAGGATTCCAAAGACCAAAATTGGATGTGCCATAAACATATCTAATGATCCTCTTAACTGCAGAAAGATGTGACTCTTTTGGTTTGGATTGGAACCTTGAACACAATCCAACACTTTGCACAATATCGTGTCTAGATGAAGTTAAGTACATAAGAGAACCAATCATTCCTCTATACCTAGTCTCATCAACATCTTTCTCAGTTTCTCCCTTATCTAATTTTGAATTAGGATGCATGGGAGTTCCTATGGGTTTGGTATTTTCCATACCAAATTTCTTAACTAATTCCTTGGCATACTTCTCTTGATGAATGAAAATACCATTTTCATTTTGTTTAATTTGCAGTCCAAGGAAAAAATTAAGTTCACTCATCATACTCATGTTAAATTCACTTGTCATGAGTTTTTCAAATTCAGAACAAAAGGATTCATTAGCTGATCCAAAAATAATGTCATCAACATATATTTGGACTAGAATAAAAGAATCATTAGAATTCTTGACAAATAGAGTTGTGTCAGCGGTGCCTCTTTGAAAACTATTGTTCAAAAGAAATGAGCTAAGTCTCTCATACCAAGCTCTAGGAGCTTATCTTAAATCATAGAGAGCTTTAGATAATTTGAAAATATGATTAGAATGCTCTTTATTTTCAAAACCAGAAGGCTGCTCCACATACACTTCTCTATCTATCACACCATTCAAAAATGCATATTTCACATCCATTTGATATAATTTAAAACCACAAAATGCAACATAAGCTAAGAGAAGTCTTATGGCTTCCATTTGGGCAACAGGGGCAAAGGATTCATCAAAGTCTATTCCTTCTTCTTGGTCATATCCTTGTGCCACTAGCCTTGCCTTGTTTCTTGCAATGCTACCATATTCTCCTAACTTGTTCCGAAATATCCACTTGGTGTCGGTCACTTTCTTTCCACTTGGCCTAGGAACCAAAGTCCAGACTTGGTTCTTCTCAAACTCAAGAATCTCATCCTCCATTGCTTTAACCCAAGAAGGGTCACTAAGGGTTTCCTTAACATTTTGAGGCTCCATTTGAGAGAGAAGGGCAGTGTTTGTCTCTTCATTTACCTTTCTAGTTGAGGACCGTATCCTAACCCCATGAGAGACATCTCCAATGATAAATTCCTCTGGATAATTCTTCAAGAATCTCCATTCACGAGGTCTGGTGGACTTGGAGGCAGATTCAGTCACCAAGGAATTCTGGGTATTGCTGTTTCCAGGATCTCCTTCAGATTCATGAGACAAAATGGAATTGTCTCTTGAATTTTCAGCACTTGCATTTTCTAGTTCAGCTTGACAAGAATTCTCCTTTTCATGATTTTGAGCAGTTTCATTTTCCTTTTGAACTTAATTTCCTGCATCACAATCTTCCAAGATGCTTTGCACCAAGTTAGTATCATAAAATGTAACATGTATGGACTCCTCAATAATCCTAGCATCTTGATGATAAACTCTATATGCTTTACTAGTTGTGGAATATCCTACAAACAAACACTCATACGTCTTTGGATCAAATTTATCCAAATTATCCTTGTTATTTAAAACAAAACATTTGCATCCAAAGATGTGCAAGTAATCTAAGTTTGGTGGGTAGCCTTTCCAAAGTTCATACGGGGTTTTCTTCAAAAATTTCCTTATGATTGTTCTATTCAAAATGTGGCAAGCCGTGTAATCGCTTCCGCCCAAAGAAATTTTGGAACATTACTCTCACAAAGCATAGCTCTTGTCATCTCTTGTATGCTTCTATTTCTTCTTTCCACAACACCATTTTGTTGTGGTGTTCTTGGATAAGAGAAGTTGTGAGATATTCCAAATTCCTCACAAAAGAATTCAAACAAATTGTTTTCAAACTCAGTTCCATGATCACTTCTTATAGAAGAGATTTTTAAATCCTTTTCATTTTGAAATTTTTTACAAAAAGGTTCAAAGGCCGAAAAGGCTTCATTTTTGTGTGCAAGAAATAAAACCCAACCAAACCTAGTATAGTCATCCACAATCACTAAACCATAATGTTTACCACCTAGGCTTTGAGTTCTTGTTGGACCAAATAAATCAATGTGTAGCAACTCAAGTGGTCTTTTAGTAGAGATGTCTTTCTTTGGTTTAAAAGAACTTTTTGTTTGTTTTCCCATTTGACAAGCATCACAAGTGATGTCTTTGTCAAACTTTATCAAAGGAAGACCTCTTACTAATTCTTTCTTTACAACTTTGTTTATTTGAAACATACTTGCATGGCCCAATCTCTTGTGCCATAACCACTTTTTAGATTCTTTAGAATGAAAACAAGCTACATTTTGATCCTTTAGTTCATCAAGAGTAAGTCCATACATATTATTAAAACGCTTGGCAACAAAAAGCACTTCATTTGTCTTCTCATTAACAACACATCATTCAAGTCTATTGAAAGTCACTAAATATCCTAAATCACATAGCTGACTTATGCTCAACGGATTGTGCTTCAAACCACATACCAAAAGTACATCATCAATGAAAGTAGATTGTTCATTACCTACTTTTCCAACAGCAATGATTTTACCTTTACCATCATCCCCAAAAGTCACAAAACCTCCATCATACTTGTTTAGTTTGATGAAGTAAGTAGACCTTCCAGTCATGTGCCTTGAACATCCACTATCCATGTACCACATGTCTTTTTTGTTCTTGGATATTAGGCAAATCTGTATAGAGAGTTTCAAGTAGCCTTAGGTATCTAAATTAATTTGGATCCTTTGAAGTTAATCCATCTTGGTTTCCCAAGTGCATTAAAATCACAAACAATATTGTAAACTTTGTTTCCTACAACTCTCTTTTCAATGAAACATTGTGCATATGAGTGACCAAATTTCTTGCCATTTACACAATGATTTTCTTATGCATGTTGCTGAAATTTAGATGAGCTACTATGCTGGAAATGATTAAATGATTGAAGTTTTCTGGTTTTTGGAAGAGATGCATTTCTTTTGACAAACTAATTTTTGTTATAATTATTCCTCTTTGCAAAAGTATTTTCACCAGAATTTTTGAAAAACTTTGGATTTTTCGAAAATGAGGTTTTGTTATAAAAGAGTGGTTTCTTGAAAGCTAATTCATTTTTCGAAATGTATCCCAAACCTGGCCTGTTTGAACTTGGTTCGGTTCTTGGTGAAGGCTCAGTTTCACTTGTGTATATTTCATCAAATTTTTCTTCAAATATTTGAACATATCCAATACCAGATTTGTTTGGTATGGTTTTGGTATTTGATGAAGAAGCCACAAACTTTATAGAGGAGACATTGGAAACTGCATCTTCCTTGGCTATATAACCTAAACCAGATTTTTCAAATAATGGTCTTTGACTTGCAAGTAATTTGTCCAAGTTACTAGAATTTTGAGCAAATTTTGTTAAGTCACCATTCAGCCTTTTAATCATATCATTTAATCTTTCATTTTCAGCAATTAACTCATGAGAAGGATCCACAATGTGCTTTCTTTTTAATTTTTCAAGTTCAGATTTTAGAAATCTGTTTTCTTCAACAATGTCCAAAGCACATTCAGTTTCCTTCACTTTTTCTTTTAAAAAATTATTTTCAGCTATTAACACATCTCTTTCAAATCTGCATTTATTATACTTGTCAAGAAATTTTGATGTGTTTAAGGTGAGATCATCAATAATAGCATGTGAATCATCAATGGTCAAATCATAATAATTTACCTCATCAAGATTGTTGTTTCCAGCCATGAAGCAGTCTTTATCTTCACGTTTAGATTCTTCTACTTCATTTGAGTCATTCTCAAGATCCTCCCAAGCTGCCATGAGCACTCTTTTCCTTTTTTTCTTTCCTTTGTCCTCTTTCTTGAGTTTTGGACAGTTTATCTTGAAGTGTCCAGCCTCCTTGCAATGATGACACGTCACTTTGCTCAAGTCCGTCTTTTGTTCCTTTGAACTTGAACTCTTGTACTTGCCTTTGTTCTTCATCATCTTTCTAAATCTCCTAGCAAAAAATAAAAGCTCATCATCTGAAATACCATCACTGGACTCACTCTCTTTTGGTTCTATTTTTGACTTGAGGGCTAATCCCTTTTTCTTTGAGTTCGAGTTTGTGTGTGTGGTTTCATAGGTAAGGAGTTTTCCTCTCAGCTCATCATAGGTTATGGGGCTTAGGTTGTTGCCCTCGGTTAGGACAGTGGCAGTGGTTTCCTATTCTTTTGTGAGGCTTCTAAGGAGTTTTCTTATTAGGGTTTGTTCTGAGTAGTTTGTACCTATAGCATCAATGTTGTTGATTATGATTGAGAATCTCTCAAACGCTTCATCAATGCTTTATCCATCCTTCATGTTGAACATCTCATATTCTTTTCACAGCATATCAATCCTCGTTTCTTTGACCTGTTTAGTGCCTTCGTGTGTAACCTGGAGTTTTTCCCAGATTTCTTTGGCTGTCTTGCATCTAGACACCTTCCGGTACTCTTCAAAGCTGATAGCACAGTGAAGAAGGTTGATTACTTTAGCATTCATCTCTATCTTCTTCTTATCATCTTCATTCCATCCAGCTTCTTCTTTTGGAGTCACCACTCCATCAGCACTTGTTTTTATTGGGATCTTGGGACCGCTCACAATAATCTTTCATATGTTGTAGTCAATGGATTGGATGAAGATCCTTATCCTTTCTTTCCAGTAGGAATAATTCTTCCCGTTGAAGAAAGGTGGCCGGTAGTTTGACTGGCCTTCAGTGAGGGTGTAGGCAACTGTGGTTGTGCCCAAGTTGTTCGCCGTTGGATCTTTGCTCCAAGCGGTTAAGCTTGATTCTTGAGATCTTAGCTCTTGATACCAATTGAAGGTTGTGGTAGGCTTAGAGAAGGGGGGTTGAATCTATGCCTTCCATTTTTATTGCTGAAAAGACCCTTTAAAACACACTTTCAATTCTGATTCTGTTCGTACTCAGCAGCGGAAATTTATGAGACAATTTATTTTTGTCTCATGAATACCAGAAAACAGAACACAGTAGAGAAGAGAAAAGGTAACACCAGCATATATCCTGGTTCGGTTGCCTTATGCTATGCAACCTATGTCCAGTCTCCTCCACAACAATGGAGGAATTTCCACTATAGTTAAAAGTATTACATACACCAATTTCACAGGATTGACCCAATCCTTTCACACTCAAGTTCTAACCTAACTTGACATTGGCTATGCTAATACCTAACTCTTCACTCTTAGTGCTAACCCAACTAAGAAAGGGATACCCAACAGGTACAAGATACAAGACACTTAATCAACCTAAAAAAATCTGAAATAACTCTAGGCTTTTCTCTCAAGTGTTTCACTCAGCCTTTTTTCACTCATGGCTTTTTCTTTATCTCTCTCAATATGCCTTTTCACTCAAGAAATTACAGAAAGATAAATATTGAAAAGTAAAATACAATCTGTAAAACATGAAGGAGATTGACTTCATCAACAGCCTCTGTGCTATGCGAAAAATCAGAATAGCGAGCCTCTGATTTAGTTCTTCATACTGGCAAAATGCACCTTTGACTAGGAAACACTGTCCAGTTAGATGAACTTCTTCAAAGAGCTCTTCTCAGAACATACACCTCAGGTTCACTAGTTTTCTCTTCTTGGCTTCTAAATGAACAACAAGACTTCTTTTATCTCCTTGCATGTTACTGGGTTCACCTTCCTAGGTCAACTTCTTGAGCCTTAAGCTTCACCAACCCACAGACTAACTTTCTCTCATTAAACCTTAGAGTAGAAACTTTGCTTCTGACTTCTCCATCTTGACCGAAAGCCATAAAGCAGCAACCACAAGAGTCTTCCAATGGTCAACTTGATCTGAGTCCTTGAAAACCAACTTGGTCCCCAAGACATGTTTGAGACTGTGAATTTACAGCAGAGAGAAACAGAAATCCTCTTTTCTATATAGCTCAAAACGGAGTGACAGAGAGTTGAAGATGAAGAGAAGAAAGTGTGTTGCATGTATAAGGAAATAGGTTACCTTTAATCTTTACCTAAGCTTGATTTGGTTTGAAATGGTTGATTTGACTTCTGCCTTTCAAGCTTAATCTCTCTCTTTCTTTCTTCTGTGTTTTCTGACCAAGAACAAAAAGTGAACGTTGATTTTGTGAGAGTAGGTGAGATGGGTTTGCTTGCTGAAATCAAATCGGGCTTGGATATAAATATGGTTTGCTTGGCCCATTTTAATTTCTTTGGCTTTGTTTCTTTTGGACTTTGCTTGATTTATTAGCCCACCAGTCTTGTTGTTTTATTTTGTTCCAATTGGGCTGCTTAAATTGAATTATGACCTGCAACATATAATAAATAATTAGCAACATACACTTATTAATTAATCAACACTAATTATTTATTTTGCCAAAAATAATGTTTGTCATCACTAATTAATTTAGTTAATTTCTTAACTCAACAGATTCGATTCGCATATCCGTGTTTATTCAAATCTGATTTAAAAATTCGTATATCCGTGTTTATTCAAATCTGATTTAAAAATTGTGGATATTGATCTGATCCGCAAGATTATCGGATTAGATCGGATCTGATAATAATATAATAAGATCGAATTGCGATTTTAAGTAGGTATCCACGTATCCGATTTGTATATTTGCGAATNAAGATTTTATTGATATTTAAAAAAAAAATAAGCTTTTTAAAATATTGCTAATAAGTTATAACTCAAATGACATAGTCTTCTGGCTAAGGATTCAATGGTCCCAGAACGTTTGGACCATTAAATGGTCCCAGAACAAAACATATTTTTTAAGTTTTTTTAATAACTGTTAAATAATCCTTTTTTAATTTTAATTACAAATTAACCCTATATATTTTATTTAATCATAAAAATTATTTTTTATTTTATAAATAATTATTTTATCATAAATCTATCATGTTTATTAACAATCAAGAACAAAAACAATAACGAATTAGATCTTTCATTGATCCTAATAAACTTTTTGGCTATTCTAATCGATTAAAAGATTATATTTGATCAGTGACGTTCGTGATGAATCATAAAATTGTATTTCCTTAAAAACTAATTGATTGGATTATCAAAACAATCGATTGAATTATAACTCAATCGATTGGATTACAGTTTATCACAAAACAATCGATTGAAAATTGTAAGGCAGCATAATTTTCGCATAAATCAATAGATTGGTCATATTAACCCATCGATGGACGCTCACAAACACAAGGATATATATAGCATTAATTTTAATTAAAAAAATTAACGTGTAATAATCAAGGTTCTGAAAACCGGACCGGACCGGCCGGTTCGACCAGTTTAACCGCGAACCGGTGACACAAACGGTCCGGTCCTCCTGTAGAAACCGTCCTGGGAAGAACTGCCAAAAAACCGGCGAACCGGTCAAAAATCGGCTGGTTGGGCCGAACCGGTGACCGGCCGGTTCTGCATAAACGACGCCGTTTTATTGTTTTTTTAAAAAAACCCTAAACCCGACCCGACCCGTGGAGCACCCTGCACCCCACTCCCCTTTCTTCCCCCGAACCTATTCACTCATGATTCAGCTGATTCTGAATCATATTCATCTCACAGTGAGAGAACAGAGAAGAGTGAACCCTAGCCGCCCAAATCCTAACCTGCCACCGCGCCCTCCTTTGTCGCCGCGGTCACCGGTCATCAGCGCGACTGCCGTCGCCTGGTTGTCAGCCCAAGTAACCCTCCTTCTTCGCCTGGTTCCCTGCCCAGTAGCCCTCCATCTGCGTCGTCTTCATCTTCTCAACACCAACAGGCAGTAGCCCGTCTCATCGTCTTCATCGTCGCGCGGTCCTCAACAGTCAACACCAGTAGCCCTCCGTCGACCCCAGGTGAGTGACTTGTCCTCTGCTCATCTTCTTTGTTCTTCGCCTCTGTGAACTTCCTCTGTGAAATTGATACTATGTGAACTTCGACTTCCTCTGTGAACTCAGATTTTAGTTTAATTGTGAACTTTCTCTGTTTGTTGGTTAGCATGACTATCAAAAAATCTGTTTGTTGGTTAACATGAGAAATAAATAATCTGAAAATTAACTGGCTGGTTTGCAGATTTCTGTTTGTTGGTTTGCAGCTCAATTTCTGTTTGTTGCTCAATTTCTGTTTGTAGCTCAATTTCTGTTTGTTGCTCAATTGCTGGCTTTGTTTGTAATTGTTGGGTGAAAGTTTAGTGTTTTGTGATTATTGGTTAATATTTTGGTTTGGTGTTCTCTCTTTTCCAGATTTTTCTTCTCTTGTATTTCTGCATGTTGCTGAATTGGTAATCAATAAATTTGCCTTTTTGCTATAAATCGAGACTTTACTAGGATTTGTTAAATTTGTTGCTTGTTGCTGAATTTGTTGCTTCCCAGTCACAGCATCAGAAGAGAAGCCGGTGAATAAGGTTTTAAACTGTGAAATCATGTGTTGTTGCTTGAATTTTAGGAGAAAGAGCAATGTAATGTATTCCTATTTATGATTCCATAAGACCAAGGTAAATTAACAATTCAGGTGGAGTTGAGTTTTGTTTATGAGTAATTAAATGCACGAAACAAGAATAGGATTGCTAATTAAATTTGGAATTTCTAATTAGTGACTTGTTAAGGTGCTGTTGTTGTTATGCTGCTATTTTGTTATGACACTGTTGTTGTTATGCTGCTATTTTGTAATGGTTGTTGCTGAATGCTACTCTATTTTCATTGTGTTGTAGTTGCTGGTTTTGCTTTGATTTGTAGTTGCTGGTTGTGTTAGTTTTGCTAGCTTTGTTTGTAATTGCTGGGTGAAGGTTTGGTGTTTTGTAATTGCTGGCTTTATTAGCTGAAGAAATTGGAGGGGCTGGATGAGGAGACATTGATGACTCAGAAGACACCACCACCATCAACATATTAATAAGATTATATGAATTTGATTGATGACATTTAATGTAGTTTTTTAAATTTGAAAACTATTTTAATATTTATGTTATACTATAATTATATTTTAAATTTCCATGTTCATTAACTATTAAACATAAACTCAAATCAACATTAACCATGAAGAAGCCTTTCACAGCAATGCAACAAAGTCCTTAACCAAATTAAATACATTATATACTACTCCAAGATCTAATATAATAATTCACAATTATTTAATATCGACAAGCTGATAATTTCTCTGAATAGATTCTTTCACTGCATTCAACACAATTTGAGTCTTTCTATTCACAACACTCCATTCTTTGAGAGGCTTCTCTCCACAAAACTTAATATTATAAACCAACTCAGCAAATTTTTTAACCATCAAAACCTCTTGAGGAACCTCAGTCTCCACAACATGCTCATTAGGCTTAGGGCACCACCTTCCCGCTTGAATCTTCCCATAATCCATCTCCGAAGCCTCACAGAAGGTTCCATAACCGAAATTCTCCTCAAACGGAAGAGTGAAATCGTGAAGACGGAGACATCCTTTGGTTCCCAAAGCAGTGACGTCAAAGGTTACGTAAGATAAGAAGGAGCAATGGAACGTTGCAGATCTTCCATCTTCCCAATGCAAGGATGAGCCGCATGAAATCATTACACCTTGTTCGTTGAGAATGGCTCCGGAAAAAACGAGAACTGATTTTGGAAGTTCGATTGGAAATTCAATCGATTGGAGTGTGTTTTGAATTTAACATATCCATATTGTTTTGATGAATTCAATCGATTGGGTATCACAACCAATCGATTGAATTGTGAGACCTCGGGTTGTTTTGAAGCATTCAATCGATTGGAAAGTATAAACAATCGATTTAATTTTAAAAAGTCCATATTTATTTCATTGTTCATTCGATTGGTTAATATGACCAATCGATTGATTTATGTGAAAATCATGTTGCCTTACAATTTTCAATCGATTGTTTTGTGATAATCCAATCAATTGGTTTTTAAGGAAACACGATTTTATGATTCATCACGAACGTCACGAATCAAATATAATCTTTTAATTGATTGGAATAGCCAAAAAATTTATTAGGATCAATGGAAGATCTAATTCGTTATTGTTTTTGTTCTTGATTGTTAATAAATATAATAAATTTATGATAAAATAATTATTTATAAAATAAAAAATAGTTTTTATGATTAAATAAAATATATGGGGTTAATTTGTAATTAAAATTAAAAAAGGACTATTTAATAGTTATTAAAAAAACTTAAAAAACATGTTTTGTTCTGAGACCATTTAATGGTCCAAACGTTCTGGGACCATCGAATCCGGTGCCTAGTCTTCTCATACTCACTTAAAAGGTTGCGGTTCGAGTCTCCTTATCTTTGGTAAAAAAAAAAAGGTTTTTAAAAATATTTTTTATGTTTTGCAGATATATTCGATATCCGATCCGCAAATATACAGAATTGGATAAGATCCAAGCTTAAAACAACGGATATTGGATCCAATTTTGATCCGACAATTTTAGTATGGATTGGATTGAAATTTTGGTCATATCTGATCCGATTCGTATTCACCGCTAATAAAAAATTATTGAAGTTTGGAAATATGAGTTAGGTTATATTAGGTT
>NC_029788.2:17366151-17366460 GCF_000816755.2 Arachis ipaensis
AAGTATTTTTGAAAATTTTTAAAAATTTTGAATATTTTTTATGATATTTTTCAACTTAATAAATCAACAACTAATTTAATAAATAATCTAAGATTTTATTTAAATTTAAAAGTAGTTTTTAAAAATCAATCAACCTATATTTTATTTAAAACGAAATATTGACCTGTTTTTATTATGCAACTATTTGGCTTTAATTTGTCAATAAAAAATTAAATGACACTGGTCAAATTTTAAGCGGATACATATTTTGTTAAGTTAATATACTATTACTTTGAAGAACTAAAATATATTATTTTGTATTATCTTCTT
>NC_029788.2:17366579-17376774 GCF_000816755.2 Arachis ipaensis
TTACGTGAGTTATTATGCATATTGAAATATTTATCTTTTTTTTTAGGCGTCAGGCTCAGTAATTGGAACGTTCGGATTATTGGAAAAAGATCTGTGTGTTTTTTTTTTTTTTAACTTAAGGTAAAAGTGTAACATCTTTAGAACACTACGAATAAACCTAATTGTTAATATTAAACGTTTACATGACTAAATAAAGTATGTTCAATTGATATATTAGTATATACCCGTTCTATATTTTTATAATGTTATTATATATCTTGAATATACAAGTATAAAACAATTAAATATAGAGTTTGAAAAGCGTTAAGTAATACATGAGACAACTTTTTAAAATAGGCATAAAATACCAATTTAATTAACTAAAATTGAAAGATTAAGAACACTACTCCTCATGCAAAGGCTTTAAACAGAAAATAAAAAACAGAAAATAAGATATAATACTGAAAAACTAAAAGTAGGGAAAATAGCAGATAAGAAACTCAACCATCTCAGTCATGATGACTGCTTTCTCCCAAAAATCCTCTCCAAGTTCCAAAATCACGCCTCAACTCATCCATATCTCGCCTCTGGCTCTATTGCTCCTCCACTAGCTATTGGAGAAGGGCAGAGTGGCCCTCATAGTCTATCTTCAGCTGATCAACTGATGATGTCAGTTGCCCAATGAATGCTGTCAATTGATCCCAATAATCCTATGGAGAAAAGTAGTATTCCTGAGGCATCTCACAATAATGTTTTGATTTCTTTTTTGATGACTGGCTGAATCAGTGATATGTTCGTTGAAGCGTTAAATTATTTAGGAATTCCTTGCAACGCAGTTTGAAGGTCCTTTGAGTGGCTAGTGGCAAAAAAGGGTTTCAAAATATTTCTGAGCTACTATACCTTTTGGCTCTTTGGCTACTCCTCCCAATTCATCCTCCGACTCCATTAATTTATTCATTCTATTTCTTGATTGGAATTTTGCGTGAAAAAATTGGTATTTTTATCTCCTTAGTTAAGCTACTGAATTCTGAATTTTTTTTCTCTAATATCTTTCCTTTTTATCTAGCATCTCTTCTAATTTTGCCTCCCATATCCGAATAGTATCTCCATTCGCCTCTGCCTCCCTTCTAGTTTCGTCCTTAATCAATTGTTTGAGATAAAAAATTCTGGTTTGAGAGTTTGAAAGCCAGATGGGGTCTCACGAGACCTTGCATGCATAGCCTCA
Organism: Arachis ipaensis; assembly: GCF_000816755.2. Classification (NCBI taxonomy): domain Eukaryota; kingdom Viridiplantae; phylum Streptophyta; class Magnoliopsida; order Fabales; family Fabaceae; genus Arachis; species Arachis ipaensis. The sequence continues at coordinate 17,367,784 of NC_029788.2, forward strand.
GCCCGAGGACACCGTCTAGGAAGCTTGGCAGCAATCGACGACAAACTCCAATAGACGGAACTCGATGGTCAATCCTAACTCACTAGCTTTTTCGAATGCTATAAATGAGTGTGATATTCCAGTATCAAACAAGATAATTAAAGTTTTACCAGCCATTTTGCAATTAGCTCGGATCAAAGTGTCTGACCTCTCAACACCATCCGCCGACATGGTAAACATGTCTCTGTTGCTGAACTCTCTCAGCTTCCTGTCTCTTCCTCTCTGGACAATTCCAGGACAGATGCTCGGCTCCACCACAATAGTAGCATACACCCAGTTCAACTCTACATGGAGTATTAGGATGATATGCCCCACATCTCTTACATGTCAAATTGTTGGGAGGATTCTGAATCTGCTTTCCTTTGCCTCTTCGCTGGTTGTTGTTATTGTTGAATCTCCAGAAGGTGTTATGGCCCTGATGTGGTTGTGGAACATATTCTCTTCGCTTGAAATTCTATCCTCTAGGCGCGAGGTTCCTCCCCCAATCTCTCCTAACAAAAGCTCAGTGATTGTCCTTGTCTGACATGGCCTTTCTTGCACAATCCTCAGCAACTCGGCTTTTGTTTACCAGTTCAAAGAAAATTTTGATCTCCATCAGGTCTACTGTATTCGGGATGTCACTTCGCAGACCACCTTCATATTTTATGCATTTTTATTCTTCAAAATTTTCCAGAGCATCCTAACAAATTCTAGAGAACCGACATAATTCTTCAAACCGATTGGTGTACTCTGCCACTGACATAGGACCCTGCTTCAGCTGTAGCAACTCAAGCTTCTTCGCCATCCTTACTGAGTTTGGAAAATACATCTTATAAAACTCGAATTTCTGCTACCCTTCAAGGGTCCCAACTACCAAACCAAACACCTCTCGATAATTCAAATCGTTTCCAATATCAAATCATTTCAAAATCAAACCAATTCCAATATTAAATCTTTTTCCAAAACCAACCAACTCCAATATATAGCAAATCATTTACAAAAACCAAACCTCACATCATATACCATATATACAATTCATCAATAATTTATTCAGTTCATTCCTATCTTAAGGTCTTCTAGCCTAAGTTTTCACGTGACATTAAACATTAACTACGAGAAACTAAAACCATACCTTGGCCGATTCCTCCCTAAACTCGGAACACCTCAAAAACCTCTCCTTTAACAAGCTTCAAACTTTCAAACGTCAATTCCTCATGCTTAATCACCCGGATTTCATTCCAAACCATCCAATTGAACTCCAAATAAACAAGAACACAATCTAATTCACACAATATCACTATAATCATCACAGGGTTCACCAACTCAATGATTCACAAGGGTTCAACAGTTTCTTACTTTAATCTATTGGACAAAATCTAGTAATTTTTCACTACTAGAGTTCACCTAAACCATCAAAATCATTCAATTCCTCAATACTCAAACTCAAAATTTACGAAATTGAGGAGGGAAAGAACTAGGTGAGAAATGCAAATTTCTTACCACTTTGTTTACCACTTTGTTCAGATAGAATTGAAGAGAATTCTGAGACGAATACGTGGTTGCTGACGGCTTGTCAATTGGAGCTTCGAATTGAAAGTTATGGACGATTGAATTTTTTTGGAAACGTTAGGATTCTCTCCCCGATTTCTCTTCTCGACTCCCAAGGCTGAAATGAAAGAAGGAAAGCTCGTTTTCGGTGTTTAATAGGTTGGGTCTTAGACTCGGTTCAACTAGTTCGGCCTATTAGCTTGATTTTGAGCCAAAATCTTTAAAATTAGTATTAAAATTAATATTTTTAATATTTCTTCTTAAACTTTATTATATTTTTACGCTAATGCGCTTTCTAATAATTTTAATGTTTTAATATTTTTACTCTCTCAAATTCAAATTCTAAACAAATGACTAGTAAACTTATACTTGTTTCTGTTTTATCCGAATGCAACTAGTAGCATGACAATCAATCAATCATATTATATGTTTTGAATACAATATTCTCATGATTTTCACAAGAATTAGAATCAGAGAAGTGGATCCAAATAAACTAGTGCCGATAGTAGCAGAGACTGATTAAGATACAAGGTGTGTTAACAACGTCAAAGGATCATGCTATTATTGTCAATATATATAAGTAGATCTGAGAATTACAAATGATTATCCCAATATAATCCTTTATAGTTAATTTCCACAAGCAACAACATAAGTCAATGTGATGCCTTACCATATATGTTTAAGAGGGGGTGGTGAATAATCATCATCATAATTAATTTTTTGTCCAAATACTAATTTAGAAATGGCATAGGTAATACAAGTATAATTGATGACTTAATTTATTTAATCATATAGTTTTTTGTCATCCTAATATAGGGACATGGTTTAATTAATTAACTTAAGTTGAATTAAGAGGGCACAAAGTGAAACCCAGATGGAGTAATGTTGGCAACAGAGTTAGTTATCCCAAGAAAGCGCAAGGTTGAAATAAGAGACCCAACAGAAGGAAGGTTTGAGTTGCAATCAGAGAGTGGTGTTGGAACCATGAGGTTGCAACCATTGAGCATTGATGATAAATCATATACAAGTGAATCAACAGAATCCATCTTCATTGAGAATTTTCCGGCACCATTGGTTGTTGCATTAGAAAGCACCTTCCCTCCACACATTAGTTGCACTTGAGCATCTGATAAATATATCAAATATTAATGGCGAGACCAAACTATCACATAATTAATTAATTCAAAAATACTATTCATACACAAAACACTCTTAACATCTATACAAAATGGTGTTTGCTACTGTACGATAATAAATTTATACGTACCGATACGTTTAAAATATGGACAAGTAATAACAAGCCACGTGGAATTTATTTTCCACGTCAGCATTTAATTTTTTCTTTTTTAAATATATATAATATCACCACTTTTACTAATATACCTCTTTAATTAAATAAAAATAAAAATATATTTTTTATTTAATTTTATAGAGAGTCTTAAACATCCTTACTTTATTTGATTAGATAAAAATACCCTTTTAAATCAATCAAATTTTAGAATTCAATTAATCCTAATTTTATAGTTTCAATTAATTTAAAGAACAAAATAAAAACATATTAAAAAAAAACAAAAATCAATCATTCTTCGTCTTCTCCAATTCTCCTAATCATTTATCCCCTCTAAAGCAAAGCAAAACATATCAAAAAAATAAAAAATTAATATGTTCTTCATCTGTATTAAAGAGCTTCGTAAATGTCCTTAATGTGGTTGTTTGTTGATGTTTTGCGGCGATTTTTGCAGGATGAAGGGAAATAAGGTGAAGGTGCAGAGGGAGGTGAGGAAGGAGTTAGATCAGGGTATCAGTTTGGTCAAAGCTCCTTTGGCCCTTCAGAAGGACCCATCTCTTACATTACCACAAAAGATCAAAGTCTCTGTTTCCCAACAGCAATCGTTTGGCAATGCTGGCCTTATTTTGTTCCGGTTCGATATTTGCGGCTGGATTAATGGCCTTCTATGGTTTTCGAGATCAATGCAGTCAACTATTGTTAGGGTTTTGCCGTTTTGGTGTGCTTCAGAGGGGAGGGGGCACGAATGATATTAGGAGAAGATGAAGAACAGATTGATTTTTTATTTTTTGATATGTTTTCCTTTGCTTGCTTTAGAGGGTGATGAATGATTAGGGGAATTGGAGAAGACGAAGAACGATTGATTTTTGTTTTTTTTAATATGTTTTTATTTTATTGTTTAAATTAATTGAAACTATAAAATTAGGATTAATTGAATTTTAAAATTTGATTGATTTAAAAGGGTATTTTTGTTTAATCAAATAAAGTAAGGATGTTTAAGACTTTTTATAAAATTAAATAAAAAATAATTTTTTTATTTTTATTTAATTAAAAGGGTATATTAGTAAAAGTGGTGATATTATATATATTTAAAAAAGAAAAAATTAAATGCTGACGTGGAAAATAAATTCCACGTGACTTCTTCTTACTTGTCCATATTTTAAACGTATCGGTACGTATAAATTTATCATCGTACCATAGCAAACACCATACAAAATACAGTTGTTACAAATTAATTGTGTATTTAAATTATTTTTTAATTAACAAAACAAAAAGAACACGTGTTTGGTTGTTAATAAAATACCGGTGTAAAAATGGTATTTATTATAAAAAGCGTATATTCGGCAGGATTGATTAATGAGTGAATTAATTAAGGCTATTGTTTATAATCAGTACAACATCAAACAATAATGCTAAAAAGACAGAAATAAAAAACCAGTTAAAAAGTAAGTTGCACCAATTAATGATGCTAAATAAGGTAAGTTCTAATAACTGTTTTTGACTAATTTGTTTTGGCTATTAAATATTTTCGAACATCAAATTTGTGCAAATTTTAACTAATATATTGAAATTAGGTCGAAGATGGGTTGAATTGAACCGAGTCAAACTTAATTCAAGTCATAAAAATTTAACTCGACTCACAACTCGACCATTAACAAATAAATGATGATTAATGAATTTTCAGCCTTACTTGAAAATGCTGGGGCTCCATCCCCATTATCATCAATATTGTCCTTCAAATTCAAAGTGCACAACACTGTCCCTTGAATGTTAGCTGAACCAAGGAGATCATTTAGAATCCCAAGCTGAGCTTTGGCTTCAGGAATTGCCATTGCAACAACAACTAAGAGAGACAACATAACAACAATTTTCATGGCCATGGCTATGAGAACTATATCTTATGATAAATTTTGGTTGCAACAATTTAGTTGTGTAGCTAGACAATTTATACCGAAGAGAAGCACCAAATTTTTATCATGCTTCAATAACATAGTTGGAATTTGGGTAATAGTGGGAAAACTTGTTATCTAAGTGACCTATACCAAAATGACAATATTCCTTTCCTTTCTCTCAGTAATTATTTTCAACCATACAACTTTTTTTCATTTTATTTTATTTTTTTTATTTTTATAAGCACATGTTTTATGAGCTGCATTTTTGCATGAATAGAATTATGCCATTATGTGTGGTCTATCAAAAACGTAAGCAACTAAAGTTTTATGTCTTCAAAGTAGAGTTCCCACTAATTTAGAGCTTTTTAACATATAATCATGTTTCTTATATCACACGATTCCTCCAACACTCGCCGGTGCTCATCACTTAAAAGGCATGGAGTGAAATGAAGATTAAAAGAGTATGATAGTCTTCAAAGAACGAAAAGTTTAAAATAGAATATGATATATAGAAGTTTTTTTTATTGTCTCTTAAACTTTCTTGTTTATTTAATATAAACTACCAACTCAAGCATAGTCTTAAATATTTCATCGTAATTTTTTTCCAATAATTACGCCATTATGACAGTTCACAATATTAAAGGAATTCACAAATCTTAGTCTCTCAAGATATTGTTCTTATAGTGAAATCAAGAATAATGCATCGATGGTTGAAGGAACTCTAAGAAGGATTGATTTCAATTCATTTTTTACGGTAGATCCAATAGATTTGTCAGGAGGATTGGCAGATACTTAAAAAAAAGGAGTAAATATTCATATTGTCAACCACGATTCTTTTTTAATACACTTTGTACTAGAGGAGCAGTTATCTTCAAGTGAAAATAGAGAAAAGGTAAAGAGATGAACAATACTATAAAGTGCTGCAACTGTTGGAGAATGGAGGGAAACAAATAGCTGTGGTTGGAGATTTTAATGCGATCAAGGCATATCATGAGAAAGAAGGTGGAAGACCAAAACCAGCAGCTACTATTCAAAATTTTAATGACTTTATCAACAGAGGAGAGCTGGTAGATTTGGTTATGAGGAAGACAAATTTACTTGATCAAACCGTCAATTTGGAGGCAATTTTGTGAAAGAACGACTTGATAGAGAGCTGGTAACAACGACTTGGCGTTCAGTATTTTCATATGCTATTGTTTTACACCTAGACAAGAATGGTTCAGGTCATAAGCCGCTATTGTTGTGCTCAAACAGAGAAGAACGAAAGTTAGAAATCATATTTAGGTTTTCAGAAGAGAGGTGGTGTGAAAATGAAGAGGTGAAAAACTTGGTTAAAGAAGTATGGGTTGAGGACATTTTGGGCTCTCCAATGTTTAGATTAGCAGGCATGCTCAAGAAGTGCTAGCACAAATTAGTTGAATGGTAGAAAAAGTTCTCCTTCGAACTCAGAATTTATTATTTCCAATCTTAAAGAGAAAATTACAGTAGAAACGGCAAAAGGAGAGCAGGGGGATCGAGTGGCTATTCGGGTATGCGAGACTGAATTGGAGGATGCTATGGAGGAGGAAGAACACTATTGGAGAGAGAAATCTAGAGTGCAGTGACTTCGGCAGAGTGATCAGAATTCTAAATTCTTCCACTCCAAATTCAAAACTCGGAGTAAAAGAAATAAAATTCACATGTTATATGATGAAGAAGACAAGGCAGCCACGGAGCCAAACCACATTGCAAAGATAGTAGAAAACTATATTAAAGATCTGTTTACTTCTTCTAACCCCAGAGACCCGAAAGAGGCACTTCAAGATCTACCTAATAAAGTGTTTGCTACTATCAATAGAGCCCTTACAAAACTGGTTACTCATAGAGAGATTAAGATTGCAGTTTTTTCTATTAATCTATTCTCAGCCCCCTGAAAACGACAGATTTATGCCAAATTCTTTCAATTTTTCTGGAAATCAATTCAAGCTTATGTGAACTAAGCAATGAGAAATTTTTTCTCAGGAGGTAAAATTTTAAAAGCTTTCAATCATACTCATATCTATCTTATCCCTAAAATCCTACATGCTACATCTATGAAAGAAACAGGCCAATAAACCTTAGCAGTGTATTTTATAAGATCATTTCAAAAATTCTGGTGCATAGACTACAATATGTTATGAGCAGAGTCATCAGTAACAATCAGAGTACTTTTATTAAAGGCGACTGATTAGTGATAATGTCTTGATAGCACATGAATTTATACACTTTTTAAAGAATAAGATTTATGGAGAGTTTGACTTAGCGTTGAAACTCGATATGAGTAAAGTGTATGATAACGTGGAATGGAGTTTTATTTGAGATATCATGAAACGACTCAATTTCTGTGATAAATTGATGAATTGGATTAAGGAGTTGGTGACAACAATTTTTTACTCTATTACTATGGATGAGAACCTCATAGTTTCTTTAAATCATATAGAGGGCTGTGACAAGGCAACCCTTTATCTCCCTACCTTTTCTTATTTTGTACAGAGGGATTCTCCTACCTGCTCCACAAAGAAGAACAGAGACATGATATTTCTGGATTGAGACATAATCATTGATGTCCAAAAGTCAGTTATCTTTTCTTTGCAGACGACTCTATTAGAGCTACGGAGAAAAGTGCTACCACCTAATTGAGATCCTATAAGTCTATGAAGAGATTAATGGATAAATGGTCAATCTAGATAAATCCTCGATTTTTTCAGCAAAAACACTCTTATCTAAGTTCGTGATCAACTAGCTAGTACTTGCGAATTTCCCACGTAGGCAATGAAAATAAAAATTTGGGATTGCCGGCAGTTATGCAAAGATCTAAAAAGGATAATTTCAACTATATTAAGGATAAAGTCTCTAAAAAATTGTAACACTGAAAAGGGAACTTCTTTCTTCAAGTGATAGGAAAGTACTAATCAAGACAATGACAACAGTAGTTCCTATTTATACCCCCAGTTATTTCAAATTTTCAGAGACATTGATTGAAGATATTCATAGAGCAATGATGTAATTTTAGTGGAGCCAGAAAAATATAGAGAGAAGGATGCAATAGATTAACTAAAAAATTTCATGCAGATTGCAACCTTAAGGGAGTTTAAACTTCAAATATTTAAAGGCATTCAACCCCACTATGCTAGCTAAACAAGGATGGAGAATTCTAACTAAGTTCCATTGTCTAATCCATAAAATCTATAAAAGCAAATATTATAGATTTTCTAACTTTTTGAGAGATGAAGTTGAAAATAATCCATCTTGGAATGGAGGAGCGTGTTGGAGGGAAGGAAGGTGATGGAGAAGGGTTTGCTATGAAAAATTCACAGAGGTGTTTCAGTAAATATTAAAGAGGATTCATAGGTTCCCGAGTTTACTGCTATAATCCTTATTCCTAATGCTAATACAGGACACACCAGAATGAGTTTTAAAGTTAATTTAGCCAGATAGAAAATAAAATCAGACATTGATAAACAACATTTTTAGTATAGAAGTAGCAACAACCATACTCAAAATAGTCATTTAAGAAGGAGAAGACACACTGACCCGGATGAAGACGAAAAATGGGAGTTACTCAGTGGCTTCAGGGTACAATGTTGCTTTCTAATTCTTTCACCCTCTCATCGAGTTTCACTTGAACAATGTCAAAAAAGTTCACTATGGTCATCAATTTAGAAGCTAAAGTGTCCATCAAAAATTAAAAGTTTTTTGTAGAAGGTGATGCACGAAGACTTACCAATTAAGAAGAAATTAAAGTCAAGAATTGTTGTAGTGAACTTGAACTGTCCAAGATGCGGATTGGAGGAAGAATCTGTTTTTCATTGTCTCTAGTCATGTCCCGACGCCATTGAAGCTTGGAACGATAACCAACTGTCCAGTGCTCTCCGAGCTGAAGATCCTTAATAATGGTGGATACAATTGATTGAATCCCTTTAGAAGAGTGGAGACTATTAGCGATTAAAAGTACTAACAAATCACACAACATGGGAGAATTGGAGAGCAAAAGAATAAAATGAATTTTATTGGCTCCCGAAAAAACTCCCTTTTAATGGCAGAAGCTGCATGAAAAATTCTTGAAAACCCACGAGCTCATTTCTATTTTCTTTTAATGGTTTCATTTTGTTTTAGTTAAAACTTTTTATTTTTTCCTTTTGATTGTAGTTTAATGTAAACTAATTATTCCATCTAATAAAATTATCTATCTTTTGACAAAAAAAAAAAAAAAAATCCAACATGCAA
>NC_029788.2:17376847-17391835 GCF_000816755.2 Arachis ipaensis
TAAGTGAACAAAAATCAACTTTAGAATGATATAATTCTAGAGGTTGATAGTTTGATTAGTTGGAGGATGATTAAAGAAAAAGATCAAGACTTATCCTACACAACGAATATTATCTCAAATATCATTGAACTGATTCCAACTTTTAATTCCTTCTATTATAACTTTGATTCCAACAAAAAAAATTCACTAACAAATTCTTAAAAGCTTATTAATTTCACTAACGTTATAGGAGTTAGGAGACTAACAAATTAATTAGGAATGGCAAAATTCCCCGAGACGCGAGAATTTCTGCGGAGACTGCCCTGAATGAAAATCTGACTGTGAGAAATTTTTCCCGCAGGATGGAGACGGGGGATAAAATTTTCTCGATGCAGGCACGGGGACCCGAGCGGAGATCTTCTCTCCATCCCTGTTAATCCCCGAAATTCATAAATTTATTGAATTTTCCTTAATAGTTGAATTATCCTAATCCTCATTTGCATAACCCTTCTTCAATTCAGAGATCCCTAACGCTGTCTATACTCCATCCAATCTCTCTGTAGCCATTCCTTCGCCACTCTCTCTTCTCACCGCATCGTCACACCTCACCATGCCATCACTCTCATTGCGTCGTGCTCTCTATTTGCGGTGTTCCTTTTCGTAACTCTACAGTCGTGTCTATTCTCCTCTCTATTCCTGCGTCTCCTACCTCATCCACTGTTCTGTCCTCTGACTCGCTGTTGTGTCCCCCACTGCGTCATTTCGAATGAAGTCACTATCTTGTCGTTTAGATTTTTTGTATAAAATCTTGTTGTTTTTGTATAGGATGGATACTTACAGCTCTATTCATATAGAAATTAATAATTAGTTACAACTATCAGATAGATAGAGAATGAGACTCTATAAAAAATGGGGATGGAGAACAATATTTTCTCACGGCAGAAAATGGAGACAGAAACGAAAAGTAAATCTGGAGGCAAGATGAGGAGCAGGGAAACATCCCCACCCCTACCCTGTCTCGTTGACATCCCTAAAATTAATCCAGGAACAAATAAGTGATAATGTTTAATGTACAAGTAAAGAAATTTGCAGGGAGTGGACGAGTGGTTGGTTAGCTTCCTTACACCAATTTGGCACATTTGGTTGATGATTATAAATTAAAATATCTTTTACGATATATTCATAAGAATAAATGCAATTATTAAAAGATCCTTGGCAATGCAAGAGACTAAATGTGGGATTTGAATCCTCTAAATTTTGAATTTAACTTTAGAAAGTAAAGTATGATTTATCACCATTTATTTTATAGGTGGGATCAAAAGAATACATGAGAAAGAAAACATTCAATGGTGAGAGATCTCACTTTATCCTCTAAAATGAAAATCTAAAATTTAGAGGATCCAAATTCCGAAATGTAGGGGTAATACTATAGAAAAGAGCGGAATTTTGATAAAAAGTGAATATTATTTTTTTATTAAAAAATTTTATTGAACAAAATTTGTTATGTGTAACACACGGTTTTTTTTAAAATTTAGGATAAAGTATTAGTTTGATTTTTAATATTTTGGTCAAATTTTAATTTGGTCTCTAATATTTTAAACGTTTTATTTTTATCTCAAAATGTTTTAAATAGGTTCAATCTGACCCTACCATAAAATTTGACTCTAATAATTAATAGAATGAGTACTAGTTAAGTCATATTTTTTTTTTTGTATGATAAAAAAATATAACCAAAACCTTTTTATAACATTTCTTCGCGTCAATTTATTTTTTTATAAAACTCTAAATCCTAACCATCAAACATCAACGCTTCAAAATCAAAGAAAAAAGTGATCGTTAGTGGATTAATTTTACTTACATATTGAAATCGAATGTTATTAGTTCTTCAATATACGAAATGTTTGTATCAAATTTAATGGTGGAACAATATTAAACCCATTTAAAAGTTTTTTAAGATTGAAATAGTACGTTAAAAAATTTTTGGGACTGAAGTAAGACGTTTGAAATGTTAGGAACTAAATTAAAATTTCATCCTAATATTAGAGACCAAAATAATACTTTATCTTTAAATCTAATATAAATATTTACTTTTCATCCAGTTTTTTTTGTGACTATTTCATCCAGTTTTATTTGTCACTAAATTTTTTTATTTGTGATTAATTAGTCATTATTTCATTATTTGTAGGTTGTTTTTGTGTTATATGCTTGTTGTGTTGAGCTTTTTTTCATCCTTCAAAAAATAAAAACTAAAAAATTTGAAACATTAAAAATTTCAGAGTTTTAAGATGCATTTAGCTTGGTTTTTATTTTAAATATTTTTTGTTCTTAGAATTTTATAAAATAAAAAATAATAAAAGTAATAAAATTATGTGTTTAGAAAGAAAAAGAAGACGGACAAATGAATATGCTCATTCCTCAAGACGACGACGACGACGATGATCAAGTTAACACATTTACTCACTGTCACTAACAAGCTTCCTCATTCTTCCAAATCATGCTATTCGATTTGGAACCCTAATCGTTCCTTGTCTCTCTCTTCCCCTTTCCATTCCCACTACTATTCTCTCACAGGTATGTACACCTACCCACATTCTCTTTCTCGCTTTCTTTCTCCCAATTCCCACTTCTATGCAACAAAGTTCATTTTTTTAATGCAAAAACCGTTCATTTCAAGCTTTTATACTTGTTTCAGATCACAGGGTACTCCACAGGGTTCTTGAACAATGCAGAGTTTCCAGGGATTCCAAAACTGCAGCAAAAACCCATGCAAGGCTTGTCGTACTTGGGTATGCTACGTACCCATCACTTGTTTCTTCTCTGGTTTCAACCTATGCTAACTGTCACCTACCCCACATTGCAAATCACGTTGTTCATCATGTTTTCACCCGTGTTTCGAACCTATTCAACATGAACTTGATACTTGAAAGGTTGATGAAAGTTGGGCAATGTGGTGTTGCCAAGAAGGTGTTTGTTAAAATGCCTGTTCGAGATGTTGTTTCTTGGAACACCATGATTGGAGGGTACGTGAAGAACTCGCGGGTTGTTGATGCACTGAGCATTTTCAGGGGGATGCTGAATGCTAAAGTTGAGCCCGACGGGTTCACATTTGCTTCTGTGGTTACTGCGTGCGCACGCCTTGGGGCTCTTGCTAATGCCAAGTGGGTGCATACTTTGATGGTGGAGAAGAGGATTGAGCTGAACTATATACTTAGTGCTGCATTGATTGACATGTATGCTAAGTGTGGTAGAATTGATGTTTCAAAATGTGTTTTTGAAGATGGTGTGCGCAATCATGTGTCAGTTTGGAATGCTATGATTAATGGGTTGGCAATTCATGGGCTTGCTTTGGATGCAGCTGCAGTGTTTTCTAGGATGGAGATGGAAAATGTTTCACCTGATAGTGTTACTTTTATTGGGATTCTGATAGCTTGTAGTCATTGTGGATTGGTTGAAGAAGGTCGCAAGTACTTTGATATGATGCAGAATCAATTTTTAATTCAGCCGCAACTTGAGCATTATGGAACCATGGTTGATCTGTTAGGACGATCAGGGCTTTTGGATGACGCGTATGACATGATTAAAGCAATGCCAATTGAGCCCGATGTTGTTATCTGGAGAGCACTTTTGAGTGCTTGTAGAAACCATAGAAAGAAAGAACTTGGTGAAGTTGCAATTGCCAATATATCACGTCTTGAGAGTGGTGATTTCGTCCTGCTATCGAATATGTATTGCTCTTTAAAGAACTGGGATAGTGCTGAGAGGGTGAGACAGATGATGAAAAAGGGAGGAGTTCATAAAAAACAGGGTAAGAGTTGGATTGAATTGGGGGGCAGCATTCACCAATTCAAGGCAGCCAATCACTCGCATGCTGAAATGAAAGCAATTTACAGTGTGTTGGAAGGACTGAACCAAAGGGCTAAGCTGGAAGGCTTTGCTCCCATGACAGAGTTGGTTTTGATGGATGTTTCCGAAGAGGAGAAAGAGGAAAATTTAAACTTTCATAGTGAGAAGTTGGCCTTGGTCTATGCCGTGTTGAAAACTAGCCCTGGAACTAAAATCAGAATTTTCAAGAATCTTCGTATCTGTCAAGACTGTCATAATTGGATAAAAATTGTGTCCAGAATATTAAACAGAGAAATAATCGTGAGGGATCGCATCCGTTTTCACCAATTTGAAGGTGGTTTTTGCTCTTGCAGAGACTACTGGTAGAGGTAGCTATTCGAAGTAATACTTAGACACTTAGGCATTTATAGCACTTGAATCTTTGGCGTGCCTCTCAATAAGGGTAATGTTTCCTTTACCTCCAGCCGATCGCATACCATCAATGTTGATTTTGCAACAGCTATGGTTGCAAGCAAGGGTGATCAAGTGGAAAACCTGAGGATTTCAAGTTGGCATTTTGAACTTGCCCATGTTAACAATGCATCACTTGGGTACCATAAAATTATTGTTACAACTAATGCCAAAAAAAATGTCGTTGTTACAACTTAGAAGTTAGAAGCACTGAAATTGAGAGTTCCTATTATTATGATGGTATCAAGTGCCTAATTGGGTAGCATTGGAGATTGAAATGCTCTGATTGGACTGAATGACACATCCTATTATTCTGCCTGGGCTATGCATGATTGTGTGAAAGTCAACGGAAACCAAGTTTATTGGCATATTGCAAATCATCCAGTACCTTTCTATGTGGGTAAGAATATGCTTTTGGCATGCATTACCAAGTTACCAGAATTAATTGCTTACGATGATGCCATTAGATTACTTATTGTTCTGAGAAGTGAGTGTTAGGCCATTGTGTTCTTTTTAATTAGGGGGATGAAGAATGGGTGGAGGTCAAATTAGGCTAACCTACGTCATGTGGATATGAAGACCCACCAAGTCACCAACTTCTTAAAATTATGAGAGACCAAACTATTATGCATAAAAATGAAATAACAGTATAAACATAAGATTTAATATATGCATTGTCTTCATATAAATGTCAAACTGTTATTGCATTTGTTTGCAAAAAGTGTCCAATTTTAATCCTTTTGAGGTTGGGGAAAAAAAAAACTTAAAAAGAGCGTATATTTTGGGGAAAATAAAGGATAAAAAAAGAATATCATGTTACCAACCACAGCCATTTCTCTTGTATTTCTTTCCCATTGGACTCTCTTTCTCAAGTCATGCCAAACTACTTTTCCTAAAATGTCCCTAATCTCAGGCCATCATGTTTTACATGATCAAACTTTGTGCTTAAAAAATGTTTCCATTACAATTCAACTTTATAAACATTTTGGCAAAATAGAACCTTACAATTTGTATTCTCTATTGGAAATGTTGACACAGCATGTCAGCACTATCATTGATCTTATTTTCCCATCTTCACATCATTTTGCACTGGTACTGGTTGCAGGTCTAGCAATCCTCTACTTTGCATACAGAAGAAAAGCACCAATTTACTTGATAGACTTTACCTGCTACCGTCCACCTAGTTCTCATAGGCTACCTATTGCCATGTTTGAAGAGAATAGTGTTTTAGATGATTTAGATCCAGAGTCTGTTGCTTTCCAGTGCAAGATCATAGCGAAATCTGGATTCAGTGAGGAAACAGCCATTACTCCATCTTTAGCACAGATACCAAAAGTAAAATCTCTTGCCTTAGCCCTTGATGAGGTCGAAACCATAATGTGTTCAGCAATCTCAGACCTGTTTTGGAGAAACAACATCAACCCGAAATCCATCGACATACTAATCACCAACAGTTGTGTGTTCTGTCCTACACCATCTCTTAGTGCCATGGTGGTTAACAAGTTCAAGATGAGGAGCAACATCATGAGCTTCAACCTATCAGGTATGGGGTGTAGCGCCGGAATCATATCGGTCAGTCTGGCTAAGGACTTGTTGAGGGTTCATAGGGGCTCATTAGCTCTAATTGTGAGCTCAGAGACCCTTAATCTGAATTGGTACACAGGTAAAGTACACTCCATGTTGCTGACTAATTGTCTCTTCAGAATGGGTGGTGCTGCTATATTGATGTCTAGCAAGGTTAATGATAAACATAAAGCAAAGTATGAACTACAACATATTGTTAGAACGATCAATGCTAAAGATGATCAAGCTCATAGATGTGTCTACCAGGATGTGGATCCAGAAAACAAAGAAGGTATTGCGATATCAAAGGATGTTGTCCATGTGGCCGGAGATACATTGAAGAAGAACATAGCTTCACTAGGGCCATTAGTTTTGCCATTGAGAGAGCAATTCCTATATGTAATTTCTATTATATGCTGCAAGGTGTTGTATGGAAGAAGATCAGGCATCTATACTCCAAATTTCAATCTCGCCTTCGAGCATTTCTGCATACACTCCGGGGGAAGATCTGTCATAAATGCCATTGAGAGAAGCTTGAGGTTAAGGAAACAGGACGTGGAAGCATCCAACATGACCCTTTACAGGTTTGGAAACACGTCGTCTTCTTCGATTTGGTATGAGCTTAGCTACACAGAAGCGAAAGGGAGGATGAAACGTGGCGATAGGGTGTGGCAAATCGCCATTGGAAGCGGATTCAAGTGTAGCAGCGCGGTGTGGAAATGTTTACAGGACGTGACCCCGGACAATGGCAGTGCTTGGAGGGATACAATTAACATGTACCCTGTACAAGTAACTGATATGAAAATAAGCTGAAGCTGCTAATCACTATTGTGGAGTTTTAGTTCCTTGTACACATTTTGTGTTTTGCTGCTTTCAACTTTCAAGCTCCAACTTCTTTATTCCTTTTCAATGATCTTTAATTTTTAAACGAATAAGGTGTAATATCTGCAAAATTCTTATCAAATAGCACTAGCTAGGACTTCAGTGAAGAAACAAATCAAGTGATAGATTTCAAAAGGGATCAAGCATATAATGATGTAAGAGAGTACAATTTTATTTATTAAGTCCCGCATTTAACCTCTTCTTTACTTCTGTCACTGTGTTATAAAAATTCATCCATTTATTCTCATAACACGTTTCCACCTAAAATTAAAAATTTTAGCAGAGAAATTTTTTTTGGAATACATGCTACAAGAGGGTAGTATAATACAATATACTATAAAATACAATTGAAAAAGAAAAATATATCTCTAATGAAACAAGCTTGCCATGGCATTGATGCTGCTTATTTTGATGCCAAATATACAGGCACGGACCTACATGGAACCATGGGGGGGCACTTGCCCCCACTCTCATTTAATTTTTTTAAACAAAAAAAAATATATACATATATAATATGCCCCCATTTTAAATTTTAAATGATCCCATTACAAATAAATTAAACTAATTATTTAAAACCTTGAATCCATTTTATCTTGCTATCATTTTGATTATGAGTTAACCTAATTAAATTTAGTCTTCTCTCATTCTCAAATCCTAGTCGTCACTCATTTATTCTCTTAAACTCTCTTCTTAGTTTCATATTTTCAACATTTTTTTTCTATTCCTTGTTTAGTGGTCATCTTGTCTTCATCAACAGGTAAATTTTAAATTCTCTATTTTGTTTTATACAGCTCTCTATGATTTTATGTTTTTTTTCAATTTTATTGTTTCTCTTTTCATATTTTCGATTGCAAATTTTAATTCAAACAATTATAGTTTAGGTATTAATCTATTTTTATGCATCTTTATTTTCTTTTTCTGTGTGATTTTCCTTTCTTCCTGACTTTATTCTGCAGAGAGAGAACCGTCAAGAGAGCCTTTGGAATCGCCGAATAGCCTTTGTCGGAAATCAGAGACCATTCTTGGAAGTCCTTCGCGGAGGGACACGGTGGGCTGCCAGCCGAGAAGCTCTTTGGCTTTGGAAATGTCTGGCTTCCTCTTATGAGGATCATCCTCTGTGTTTGGCCTAAACTCTATCTTGGCATTTTTGTCTATGGTTTCTTGCACAACCTGCACAAATTAAACCAAATACTCAAATTCATATCATGTCCTTTTGAGTTCTTATACAAATATTTATGAAAAGGTGAAATTGTCTTTATATGAAGTTGATAGTTGAAAATTATTGAATGACAATTTAGTTAAATATATCAAATCATTTAATGATTCAACTATCAACTTTAAATGAAGACAACTACACATGAGACTTCACCATATGAAGATGATGAAGCAAGATAGTTCAAGTTAGTATATACATATACCTGAGCAAGTTCAAGCATGGTGAATTCACCAGGGTTGCCGAGGTTGAAAGGGCCAACATGATCACCTTCCATTAGTCGCATTAGGCCTTCTACCTGTTGGGTACACAAACCCATGTCAAACATTTCCTCTAATCTTCTTAAATATACTCATTTCATATAGAGAACAAGGACTAACTCATCGATTGAAATTCAATCCAATAATAGATGATGGATCAATTGCAATAGTACCTTGTATAAACTATAGGTAAGAAAACAAGAATTACCAGGTCTGAAACAAATTGAAAGCTTCTTGTTTGTTTCCCGTCTCCATATACAGTCATTGGTTCCTTCCTCAATGCCTGAAAAATCGTTTGGAACAAGGAGCAAATAGTGTAGCAACTAACAAAGCAACAAAACCAAACCCAATAAAACTAAGGTTGAGAGTTTCATTTACCTGAGCAACGAAGTTGCTAACCACACGTCCATCATCAATGCTCATTCTTGGTCCATATGTGTTGAAGATACGAGCAATCCTTACCTATATATACAACAATTTAATTAATTTCATTGATTAATTAACTAACAACAATTTGAAGATATTAATGTATATGAAGTGTGAACAAATTACAAACCTCAATACCAGCACCTCTGTGATAATCCATGCTCAAAGTCTCAGCAACTCGCTTTCCCTCATCATAACAACTCCTTACACCTATAATTAATACCCCATAAATAAATTAAACATGCAATAGCAATGATATTAATGAAAACGTGATAATAATTTTTAAGTCTCATTACTAATATATAATATATACCAATTGGATTAACGTTGCCCCAGTAAGTCTCAACTTGAGGGTGCTGAAGAGGATCACCGTACACCTCACTAGTGCTTGTAAGCAAAAACCGGGCGTTGATTCTCTTTGCTAACCCCAACATGTTTAGAGTTCCCATCACATTCGTCTTGTGCACACATTAGAATCAAGGACTCCAACTAATATGTGTGTAGTCATTATAAATGGTGAGCTATTGTTTATTTATTTATTATTTTTTTATCTATGTTTACTAAAGTTTCTTTTAAACTTTATATAGAAGTATAAAACCATCACTTGGTAGTGCTTAAATATTAATAGTTTTCTTTTATCTAATTAGAAAAATCATTTAACTCAATCATCTACAACATAAAAAATGTTACAAAATAATGAAAATTAATCTATTTCCAAAAGTATAATTTCTTAAATTTGTAGAGTCATCTGTTCTTGTATCTATCACACTCATGCATTTTTATTTTTTCTTTCATATTTCTTGTTTAGCATATTAGTACTAATACAAATATCTAAACCAATTCATGAATAATATGATCCTTTTATTAACACCATACTTAATATATGTGAATATTTCTTATCTGTATGTGATGTTAAAGGTCATGCATGATCAGACAATAATAAGAATAATAATTGGGTAATGATTTGAGGAAGGATATGATAGTCTTGACAGGATTATACTTGTAATGAACAGGTGAAGCAGGACAAGCCAAGTGATAGATCTGATCAACCTCCAAAAGTATTGGCTCAACGACGTCGTGTCGTATCAGCTCAAAATTAGGGTTCCTAAGGTGATGCAGCACGTTCTCCTTTCTACCCGTGAACATGTTATCGATCACAATCACGCTGTCTCCTCTCTCAATCAAACGGTCAACCAGGTGACTCCCCACGAATCCAGCCCCTCCGGTCACCACTATCCTCTTCCTCCGCCCTTTGACGCCGCCGGGAACGCGAACCACGTCGGGTTTGGAAGTTGCCTTCGTTGCGTAGCTGGAATCTTCTAGAAGGACGCGGCGTGTCGGGAGCGTGGCGGAGGGCTCGGAGGAGTCGGCGACGATCGGGAAGGTGTGGAAGAAGAGTGCGGAGATGGCGATGCCGACGAGGAGGAAGGGGATGCGGTTGCGGAAGGCGCGAGACATTGGTGCTCCGGGCTGGGGAGGGTGCGGTGGGTCGGTGGTGGGCTTGCGGGCTCGGCTTTGGGCTCTGTGGATAAGTTCAGAGGCGGGAGAAGAGCTCATGCTGAGATAATAGTGTTAATTAATTCTAATTCTAATTAATTAAAACGGGTTTGTTATAGTTACTTAGTTACTTGTAATATAAGAAAAGGGATAATTGAGAATGTGAATGTGTTGGTGAGTGAATGAATGCATGGGTGGGAAATGGAGAGTGAGGGGTGTGTGTGGTGTTTGTGTTGGTGGTATTGTGATGCATGAAATTTGGCTTCATAATCGCTCTTCATCGTTTCATCAACCATTCATTACCATTGTTGTGGTGATCATTGAGGAACCACTCTCATGCATGCATATAATGATACAAGATTGAGACACAAACCACGTGTATGCATTCTCCATTATTAACTAAAACAGTTCAACTAGGTGTCGCGTCATGCTCTTTTCAATATTTAATTTGTTCATTGTAAGACGGGATATTAATTAATTATTATTTAAGAGTATATATATAGAAGCATAATATTACCTGAAAAGGAAAAATATAAAAAATAATCCAATCAAAATTGGTCTTGAGTGGACCAAACCCAAAAATGTTAAATTTTATTTATTTATTTAGGTTCAAGTACTACTATAAATGTAATGATTAATCTATAGCTAACTTATAATTATTTTCAATTTTGACGGAGTTGGCTCGAAATTTAAAAATATTTTTTATGTTTAAAATTAAACTATTAGCATTTGGTTGAAAAAAATGAGTCTTTTTTTTTCTTCTTGCTTAACTATCTCTCTTTAATTCATTTGACTTAAAATGATTAAATATATTTTTTGTTTTTTTTTATATTTTTTAATTTGATAGATCAATAATTAATTTTTTATAGATGATCACTAAATCAATTCAATTCGATTTGATTAAATATAGGATATGTGTAGTTGGAAGAATTATAAATAATTCTTAAAAATTTTAAGATGAAAATATCATATTCTCATATTTAGTTCAAAATTTAAAAAATTATTCTCAAACAAATTTAATTTCAAAAAATTAAAATACAATCATTTCAATTTCTACTTTCTCCCATTCCTATAGAAATAGAATACAAGTAACAAAGTAATACTTTAACTACGTTCGCCCATAAAAAAGATTAGCATGCTCCATGACCATGACACACAAATGGAGTAATGATTAAATATATTGTTGTTACTAGGACGACGCAAAAGTAATTAAGCGCGAAATTAACATGGCCCAATAAAATCCTTGAAGAGGAAATCCTACCTGGACCCAAACCAGAATCCACCACCTCTAGCTTAGAAGTTAGAATGAACCCTTCTAGACCATCCGATTTTTATTTTTAAAAATAAAAAAATTTAAAAATACAAATCAAATCCTCTAATTTTAGTGTATTTTCACTTTTCAAATAAATCAGACAATCTAATTTGATTAATATCAATTTAAAAGAAGTATCATAAAAAAAAATACCAAAACATCTAATAACAATGTATTACACATTTAATTAATATAAAAAAAATTAGCCCTTCTATGGTCACCACTCTTTACAGCCTCTCAAAAAGTTTAATTATTCTGTTAATCCTTATAGTTTTACCAAATTAGCAATTAAATCCCTATTTTTTTTACTTTCAATTAGATTCCTCCACGACTTTTAATTTTGTAACGAAATCTTTTCTAATGTAAAAAATATTAGAATTAACTTAATATTTCTCTTCAAATAAAAAATATCTATAATTAAAAACCTAATTAGATCATCGACCACATTTTTTAGAAGAAATATTCCATTAATTTTAACATTTTTGACATAAAAAAAATCTAATTACAAAATTAAAAATAATATAAGAACCTAATTAAAAAAAGTAAGGAATCTAATTGCAAATTTAACAAAACTATAAAAACTCATAAAATAAGTAATTAAACAGAAATAAAATTAAAATTTAGAGTAAATACCTTTTTCGGTCCTTAACCATTTATCAGATGGACATTGCGCCCCCTAACAATTATAAAAACATAAATCGGTCCTCATCCACTTTCGTATTTGTTCAATCCAGAGATCGGTTGACAGCAAGTTAACGCTGACGTGTCAGGTAACTGTGTCTACGTGGTTTTGTCTCCTTTATAATAGGGACAAATTGGCCCTGAGCAGCTCAACAATCTCACTCCTCTTCTCCATTTCCTCTCAACTCCAAAACCCTAACCCCAACACCCCCAATCCGCCTCACCTCCTCTTCGGAATTATCATCAAAATCATCATCACCGCGATCATCATCAAAATCACCGTATTCATTTCTCGTCATCCTCATCACAATCATTATCATCATCAATAATATTATCATCAGAATCCAAAAATTCAAAAACCAAAAACATAATCACACTAAAGAAGTATCCTGATCACTTGGAGGAAAAATCCATTTGTTTTTTGGAAAAATTACTAGAAAAATAAAGGTTAAAAAAAAAAAAGAAAAATGTGAGTGTTAAAATAAATGAAACTCTATGATGTTGTGGTGGTGGTGGTAGTAGTGAGTGATGAAGAGAAATGAAAAAATAAAAAAAAATACATAAAGGGATGAAAGGGAGGAAAGAGAGAGTAGGAAAATATAAATTTTTCATTAATTATCATGCATAAATGGTGGTGATGATATTGTTAATGACGATGATGATTGTGAGTGCAGTGGTGGTGGCAAAGAGGGAGGATGAGAGAGAGGGAGAGTGTGAGTGCGGTAGCGATGGAGAAGAGGGAGGAGAAGAAAGAATTTTAGAAGAGGGAGACGGTTGAAGAGTTTAGAGGGCGATTTATCCCTATTACAAAAGAGACATTACCAGACACGTCAGCGTTAACCCGTTATTAACCGGTTCTAGGGACTGAATTGAACAAATACAAAAGTAGATAAAGACCATGTCCATCGGGTAAATGGTTAATGAATGAAAAGGACTTTTACTCTAGAATTTATGTTTTGATTGGATACAAACAAAACTTATACTAATTTCGGAAAACATTGAACACTATGCCCAAATCGATTCGGTTAAGGGGGTGATGGAGAAATGAGATAAAACAAAATCGCACCTGTTTTCATAAGTCTGCACAATTCTATTAAAATATATATTACGGATCTAAATCTAACTATTAATGTACATGCAATCCAGTGTTACAAAAATGGATAGTACTCATGATAATTATTTTCACATATGTAATTTTACATCAGACCTACAAATAACCAAATATAAAATGTATTGCAGGGATAGTATAGAGATTGATTGGTTGATAATAAGGATTGAAGCTAAAATCGCCTGATGTCTTTAGGGGGCCTGAAATTAAGAGGATGGGTTTCAGGAGTGGCAGTTTCATCTTCTTTCCACATTTTGATTGTCTTGTCAGCTTCACATGTTATAAGCCTTGAACCCGTTACATCGTAGGTACAAGCATAAATACCAGCTTCACTGTCCAGGGAACCTACAAGGTTGTAGATAGAGAGAAAAAAGTGTTGGTATGTATGTGTATATCATTATTATTAGATCTGAGTAAGAATACAACTTAAGGCCTAACAACCATACCAGGCTGCACAATTGTCTGCGCTTGCTGGAAATTGTGACCACTCTTCCAATCCCAGAACCAGAGACTCCCATTGTCACCTTCAACAGATGAATTATAAGGTTAACGTTGAATAATAAATCATAAATAATACTATGCGAGAAAGAATTATGCATGTCAACGAAAAACCCCTAAGCAAATAGTTATGAAAAACCGGCACAGATAAATTGAATTTATTCTATCAAGCATTTCGAATAGAATTTTGCTGTTTTAGGGTTCATACCTCCTGTAACCATCACACCCTCCTCGTTGACAGCCATCGTATTGATGATAGTTTTCTGTTGAGAGCTGCACATGAAACAAGTAACAATTAGAACCCATGTATTGCAAACAATGTTTTGAACATGACAAGTGAGATACTATAAGATGGCTGAAAAAAATATTAGTTTTCCATAGGAAACAATCCAAGTCCAATTTACATTAATGATCCCCATGATCACATGGGTTTAGTAACATTAAATAACTGAACTCACAGCATATTGTGAAAAAACTCTCCCTTTGGGAGGCTGAATTTCTTAATATTATCAGCTGATGCTGATGCAAAAGCTTGCCTGCAGCCAACAACAATGAAAAGAGTGAGAAGACAGAGAAAAAGAGAAGGGAGGAGAGAGGAGGGAAGGGGGTCGAAGAACTAACAATATCGGAGATTGGGACATACTCTTTAGGATGTTGTGCCATGGCTCTAACAGATTTTTTGTGGTTTGTAAGGGTTAACATTGTTTTACCTGCAAGAATACATCACATGTCAGATAGATAGCAAAGATGCACAGGAAAAAGCAAGGGAATATGAAAAAACAGCATAACCAGATACAAACAAGAAGATATAAAAATTAAAATAAAACCATAAATTACCATATCTTAGATCCCACATCTTGATGGTGCTGTCATGAGAACCTGTAACAACTTGGGGATCCTGTGAATAGAAAAAAGAAAATTTAGACTTTTGCTCCAAAGTTAAATTTAAAAGTTGTAGTCTGTGTTTCCATTTAATTATCAACAAACCAAGAACTAAACCAGTCTGAATTCACCTGACTATCTTCTGAACAGAGAGGGAAATCTAGCCAACTATATAGATAATTGACCATTGAGAATATCAAAGGACAAAATAACAGAAAACAGAATAATTTACATACCGTTGCCCGTGTAAATACAGAGCAGACAGTATTATCATGTCCTGAAAGAGCATGAATTTGCATTTTACTACGGATGTCCCAGACCTGAAAAGTTAATGTTGCCACTCCTTAGCTATAATCTTTGTACATAATAAAATTCAAAAAAATATATGATACTG
>NC_029788.2:17392323-17399327 GCF_000816755.2 Arachis ipaensis
GGTACATGGCATCCATCTAACGTGTCAACAGGTAATTTTATCAACAGCATCCATACCCGGCAGACAGAATCACGCCCTCCAGTAAGTAAAATGTCAATTGTTGGATGAAGAGCCAAGCAGTAGACACCACTAAGATGACCATGATAGGACCTAATAACCTTAACACAGCATCACGAGTTTTAGTAGCATATTGTTGA
Organism: Arachis ipaensis; assembly: GCF_000816755.2. Classification (NCBI taxonomy): domain Eukaryota; kingdom Viridiplantae; phylum Streptophyta; class Magnoliopsida; order Fabales; family Fabaceae; genus Arachis; species Arachis ipaensis. Next base: position 17,392,521 of record NC_029788.2, read on the forward strand.
TAGATATTCTGTAATTGTTGAGAGAGAGAGAGAGAGAGAGAGAGAGAGTGAAGTAGAATTCCTTACCTTATTCTGTTCAAGATCCCAACATTTAACTTGTTTATCATCACCAGCAGAGAACATGTAAGTATGCTTGCTGCTGACAGCAAGGCCTGTAAAAAATCATACCATTATAATTGACCTGATTCACAATTAGACACTACTAATAATGTTATAGTATTTTACCTCTTATTTGCTCGATGTGGCCAGTCAGTGTGAGCTTTAGCCTTCCACTAGCTAAATCCCATATCTGCTCAGATGAACAATTAATTAAGCAGAGGGGCAGAACGGGAACAACAGTTAAAGAAATTATATTCTTCACATGATAGGTACATATTTTTCCAAATCCGTAGCTTCAATTTTTTTTTTTGGGTTACGTATTTCTAGCTTCAATTTTTTTCCCGACAGGTTTCTAGCTTCAATTTACAGCAAGGTGAATATGGTAATTACAAAGTTAATATTCATAATAATTAATTCATCAACATGAGTAAAGGTAAGTCTGACAAAAGGCAACTCCTCAACAGAATAATAAAACTACCTTTCTAAGTACCAAATGTCTCGTCATTATCAAACATATAAAGCAGTTAAAGTACTATCAAAAAGAAGATATTTCTTGAGATGAAATTACAACGAAGGAATCCAGATCAATATCAACAACTAAACCTCACTCAATACCATTTTTCCATTTTATCTACATACTTCGACATAACAAGCAACTATGATATGCATTTCATAATCGATTACCTTGATGGTACGATCTGCAGAACCAGTACAAAACCATGTATTGCTGGGATCAACTGCAACAGATCTCACCCATCCTAAGTGACCACTGATGACCTACAAGAAATAAAACAAGGTTAAAATCAATCAATTAAAAAATATATCAAAACAAAGTTCCCTTAAACATTACACCAGTCATACTGCATTAGAAAAATTGGCGAAGGGTGAGCTTTTAATGTGGTAAAGATGAGAATAACTGGATGGATGACCGGCCATAAACACATGGACAGAATATGAAACGATGATATAAGAAAGATAGTTGTAGTGCCTATTGTTGAAAAGATGGTGGAGTTTTGTCTTAGGTGAGTTGGACATGTGCGGAGAAGACCGACAAAGCATCCAGTTAGGAGATAGATTACATGGAAGATATACAAGTGGCGAGAGGTAGAAGAAAACTTAAAAAAACGATAAATGAGGTAGTCAATACGCAATAGAAATCTATCTATCAACGGTCTCATTACGAACATGATACATGATAAGAGACAATGGCAATGTTTGATGTATGTAGCCGATTCCACTAAGTGGGATAAGGCTTTGTTGTTGTTGCTGCTGTTACTATTTGTTAAATATCTTGGTTTTTTATAAGTCAACTTAGACCAGAAAATGGGCTTTAGCTAGTTCACAGCAAACCTATGCTTGAAATAAATTAGAAAATAAGAATCTTCTTGGGTTAAGTTCGATTTTGGTCCCTATGGTTTTGACCGAAAATCAAAATCGTTCCCAAGGCTTTTTTTTTTTTTTTTACATTCAAAATCGTCCCTAACGTTGAATTTTATTTTAAAATCATCTTTCGGACAAAAATACCTTCCTCCTCCCACTCACCATCATCCTCAGTTCCCAATTTTTTCAGTTTAATTATCCTCACCTTCCCAACTCAATCTCCTTCCTTCATTGTCAACTTATAACCAGCCCCAACTACAACCCTCATTCTGCATCTCCTTCTCCATCCTTTTCCATCACCTGGCAAATCTGACGGCTTCTCCGGCGACAGCAGTATCGGAGCATGTTGGCGACGGCGAAGGCTGCTCCACAACAGCAACAACAGTTGAGGAACCCCGACCTTGTTGTCTCTGCTTCTCTTTCTATCTCGCTCTTCTCTCTCTATCCTTCCCTTCATGTCTTCGTCTCTCTTCAAACTTCCTTCCAGCGACAGCAGCGCGATGGGTCTACCCTCGCCTGTGCCACATCTCCTCCTACTTCCTCTCTTCTCCTTCTCTGCAATCTGCCTCTCTCTCCCTTCGTCTATGTCTATTTCTCCATCTCCCTCTTTCTCTCTTTTTTATTTTTAATTAAATCAATTAATTGTTGTGTTGTTGTTGTTGTTGTATGTGTTGATGGTGTAGCAAAAATTTTGGTGATTGGGGATGGTGGAAGAAGCAGAGGGGGAGAATTTTACATGAATAAGGAAAATAGGTTGAAGATGGATGAAAAGGGGAAATAGAAGGATAAACTAGAAGAAGTCAAATTGAAAGAAGGTAAGCCCTTTGCTCTTGAATTCCACAGATTGAAATTTGAAAAGGAAAGGAAAATTTATAGTTCAACGTTGCATCTTGTTCTAAGGTTGTGTGAAGAGATGCAGATCTACAGAAGACTCTCATGGGGAAAATGACTAACGCTGGAGAGTTTAAAGTGGTATTTCTGTTATTTAAAAAATTATTGTGTTCAAAAGGATGGCTTTAAAACTAAATGTAATGTTGAGGACCATTTTGACCGGAAAAAAAAAATCAGGGACGATTTTGATTTTGGCCTCAAACCTTAGGGACGAAAACAGTACTTAACCCAATCTTCTTTTGTATATAGTGTAGATACACCTCTGTTCAACAAAAGCATAACTCAAAAGTGAAGGTTAACTCTTGGAAACAATAAATGTGACAAATCTATTGGGTCAGGTGTTAGTGTGTGGCATTGGGCATATCAGGCTCCTTGGAGATAGCTAGTAATTAATTATGCAGTCTTGAAAATATGCTACCACATTTCAGTGTTTCATTATTCTAGACTCCACTTTAATTGGTTTCACCCTACAAATCAAGATGAAAAATTTCTCCTATGTTTGGGAGAAATGTTGCAATCACAGAAGGTGAAACAAAGATTTGTATCCCTCATTCCCTCTCAAACCCCAGGCAAGTTCTGGTATAGTAAAGGGAAAACTACAAAAAGGATTACCAAGTCATGGATGATTAAATTTGTTCTGATTCAAGCGATCAGAGTATGTAATCAAAAGACCCTAATACCAATCATCCATTATTCAAATCTAATTAAAAGAAAATACTCAGTAACTCACCCTGTAATTCTTCCATGGGGCATGCCAATCAGGACGTGGCCATTTACTTGGCATTCTTTCCATTAAAGCAGCTGTGGATAAATTCCTATATAATAATGTAGAAACTATAAGTGTTTTGTCAAAAGTGCCAATCCAACAGAACTGTCAACTATATATTATATGTAAATCTGAATTATGTAATGTATATAAAAACAATCCTACATAGCCAAATGCAAATGTAAATACACATATTGAGGTAAAAAAATTACAGAAGATAATATACATAACCAACAAAATGAGCATCTCACTCTTAGAAACATTGTAAATCATCTTAGAATATCTTGAGCATTGAAAGATTAAAAGTGGCCAAAGTCTGAACCTTTCAGATGAACCAGAAGAAGCAGAAATAACTGCTGTGCTTTTGCCTGTAAAACCACGATCATTCCTGTAAAATAACACAAAAACATAAGAACCACTGGTCTTCAATGACAGCTTTTCAAAAGCTTGCTGTATCGGAAAATGTGTTTCAGTTTTGAAACCAACAGATTTTCTTACTACAACTAAGAACCATCCGCACAATTGTTAATGCAAACACTCTATCACTTTAGCAAGCTTCTATCAGCTTCTGCAATCTTCCAACATGCTTAAATATAGTATAGTTCTAACTATCTTGAAAACCAAACTGGTGTTTTCAAGCATTATTTTAGAATATAGAGTAGGGGCATTATATATTATAGAGTAAACTACCATTTCTACTCATAAAAGTTTTAAACACTGACAAATCTACCCACGAAAGAACGAAATTAAAGTTTTACCCATGAAAGATGGGTTCCGTATGACAAAATTATCCAAACCCTAAAATACTATCCAAAAACCCCAAACTACCCTTCTTAACCTAACCTAACCCACCCTAATCCCTAACCCTTTACCACTGCTAAAATTTTTCCAGATCTCATCCACAACCGTCAGTGCCACCTTCACCACAACTCAGCAGTTGAGTTGAAAGCGACAAAGATGGCATCAGCAAACGGCAAAAACAGAGTTGGCCAAACTAGGAGCAGAGTTCTGTTCATGGATCACAAGCTTTATCCCTTTTAACTTGGTGGCAAGGCAAACGGGGAAAGAGACATAGCCGCCAGTTCCAACAACGATATGGAGGTCGAAATCACGCAAACGGAAAAAGCAACAGATGAGGGATCTTAACAAACGATAACGGAAGAAGAAGAGGTTGTGAGGGGCGATGATGGGGCGACTCAACCTCACCGAAGGAACCGAGGCGAAGCTGTAACCTGCGGAAGGGACTGCAGTGCTTTCCACGCTGTTTGGAGTGCCAACGAAGAGGAACTCCGTTGTGGGGTTGGCCAGTTTGAGCTCATCCGCGATGGCCGCTGCAGGGTACATGTGGCTGCCGGTGCCGCCGGCTGCGAAGACCACTCGGAGGTTGTTGTCCGCGGCGGCGAGATTCAGGGTTAAGCATCAGAGATCAGAGAAGGAAAGACTTGCCTGGGAGTTAGCGGTTGCCAAGTGACTAAGTGAGAATAGGGGAATGTGGTGATGGTTCAGCTTTGAACTTGGGAAAGGATGCGAAGAGTTTGGTGACAGTGGCTGCGGTTGTGGATGAGATTTAGAGAGGAAGAATAATAGTGGTGGTAAAGGGTTAGGGATTTGGGTGGGTTAGGTTAGGTTAAGAAGGGTAATTTGGGATTTTTTTTTTTTTTTGTAGTTTTTTGGGTTTAAAAATTAAAATTTGGATAGTTTTGTCTTACGGAACCCATCTTTCATGGGTACAACTTCAATTTCGTTCTTTCGTGGGTAGATTTGTCAGTGTTTAAGACTTTCATGAGTAAAAATGGTAGTTTACTCATTATATTATTAAAAATTTTCCAGCAGAATATGGTTCAAACCTAAACTGCTCTATATGCTAATATATCAAAGAATAAAATTTGTAAGTAATTGAAGAAGCATAAAAAAGCAATTTCTAATGATTACAAGACACAAATTATTGAGTTTAAGTCTCCTTCCTACAAATAGGCATAGAAAAGTTAACTAAAAATAGGCAAGGAAGGTATACTTACGAAGCTGTTGACGGCATAGTTGGACCAACAACCAAAGCATTTTGGGGTCCTCCTTTCTGGGGATCTTTGGAATCTCCTGGACCTGTCAAATAAGAGAAAAACATCAGCATGTTGGGCACTAAATAATGGAAAATTCTTAAAAAACAATGCTAAATTCCAAAACCTAAAAGGGTTATAGGGCAAGCAATACTAAAACCAATGATGGATTATTTGGCTGGGAGGCATATGCCCCCTACAAAGTTTTAGAAACTTTGTTATAGTTATATAATTGTATGTATCGTTTGCCTGCATTTTTCATTAAATTTGACCCCACATTTACATCTGGTATCATCTTTGTACCCCTACCCAAATTTTCCGGATACCGGGATACGTCATTCCTAAACACCAAATGCATTTAGGTCATAATATATAAAGGAGAAAATCGAAGACGACAATTAAATAATTAAAGCATAAGAAGACCAAGTTTATTAACTATAAAATCACAAACATCATGATTGATTGGCATCCTTTAAGATTAATTAAAATGATCTTCCGTGGACGATTTGTAACGGTGCATACCTCAAGGAAATTAATTTCATGAACACCATAAAGTCAACTGAGCCTTTTCTTTTCCCTCTCTAAGGCACATATATTAAAAATGCACACACTGAGACCAAGATGATCATACCCGGAAGAGCAAGTGCATTAGATGGCCCCGGTTGAGCTTGACCTTGCGCCGCGGAATTAGCTTGACGAGGAGCTTGAGTAGTAGAGAGTCTGATTCCACCATACTCCACAAGTACCTAAATTTTCATTCCAAACCACATAACATCACTCCCTAATTTCACTCAAGCTACAAAGATTAATCCACAAACTACATTACGCTCACGCTTGCATCTTAGGGTTTGGTATTTTGGCTATAAAAATTAAAATGAAAATGCCGCAATTACGAAAAAGTAAGACTAACCTTGTGGGTAGTGCGAATTCTCTTGCTGCAGGAGGAAATCAAATTCAGGAATGAGCAAACAAAGAAGTAGAAGAAAAGTGAAGAGTTTGGGGGTAATTGAAAAGAAGAAAGGAAAAGGTGGAACCTGTGGGGATCGGGAGGAGCGAGGTGAGAGTGAGTGGGAGAGAAGAGATCGAGTGCGCGCTTCAGGGACTTGAAGCTGAGCTTCTTCAGTGACTGCGGCTCGACCGGTTCAACCTCCGACGACAACGTAGCACCTGTCATCGCCCTTTCTTCTTCTTCTTCTTTAGGGTTTAACTGCTATCCTCGCCTTGTTCCTGAGTCTTTTTCTTTTCTTTTTGCCCCTTTTTTTAAGGTTCGCTTTGAATTATTTGAAAAATGAGAAAGGTTCGCTTAATTTTTTAAGAAGGAGAATACTAAAGGCTTGTTTGGGTGAGTTTGTAGAAAAAGATCCTTTTTTTTGAGTTATTTTTTTTTAAAGATTTTATGAAAAAATAGAAGTAATTTTATGTTTGGGTATTTTATGTAAAAAGATTTTTTTATTTCTCAATTATTAAATCAACATTTTTATTTTCATGATTTTTTTTTCATATAAAAAACTCTTTGACATTAAATGTAGGAAAAAATTTTTTGTAAAAAAGAAAATTTTTTTTATAAAAAGTATATTATTTATTTATTTTTCATGAAAATATAATAATATGGGTTTG
>NC_029788.2:17399352-17411958 GCF_000816755.2 Arachis ipaensis
ATAAAAAAGGATATTTTTTCATTAAAAAATATCTTTTTTATCAAAATAATGACGTCCAAACAAGCACTTAAATTTTTAAATAGATTATATTAACGAAATTAAAATGAGAAACTTAATCCGATTATATATATATATAAACACTCCTCTTTTTTATATGCTGTAATATATAACTAATCAATATATATATAAATTATTTTTATTATATTAAAATATTAATATCGGTGGATATTAATATAAAAGACTTTTATTTATATTTTTTTATTTTATATTTATTTATTTATTTGTTTATTTATTTTATAAGACATTATCAGTACAAAGTTCTAATAAAAATTTAACAAGATTTAGATAATAAATTTTTATTATATTAAAATTCTCTCATCTTAAATTTAATGTTCTTGATATATTTAAAAACTGCTACACATCCATATAACCATATAACTAAGTTGGCCCAAGCCCAAATAGAAACAGACACATTAAATGGCGAGTGAAAACCCGCGCCAGACGAAAGAAACCCTTCCTTTTTCATTCGCGCTTCATTATGAAAAAACGTTATATCTTTTTCAACACGAAACCAATAGACGAAACGACTCATTCTCTTCGAATCTCTCTCAACATCACTCAAATTTCAATCACATTCTTTGTGGAAACCACTACTGGAAAGGAATCAGAAGAAGATTTCGCAAGCAACAACCAGAAACGAAAAAAACGGCAACAAAGACTACCAAAGGTATGAGAAAACTACTGTTCATTTAAAATCTTGCAATGTCGCGTTTCTCCTAGTTGCATTTTAGTTTTACTAGATTGATTTGCTTCATTTAGTACATCGAACTATTGTGAAAGATTTTTACAGTATAACTAGGCCTTGGAATTCAGTGGATAGTGTAACTAGGGCTTTAAGATATATGTGCTTGTTCTTACTGGTGTGGATAGTTTAACTAGAGTTTTAAAATTGGTTGTTAATAATCTTCAGTACTTTTGCATGGAAGAATACTATTCTTGTTGATTGAACGTTGATCATCATTTATTAACCATATGAACGTTTTTCGGTTCGGTGGCCTTTGTGATTTTGGTTCTGTATATGAATGAGTTTCGGTTCGGTGGCTTGTGGCATTTTAATTGACTTGATTAAGATATATATCCTTGTGCTTGTTGATGTATTGAATAAATTATTGACCAAAATTTTTTATTATTGTAAAATTGTCTCATTATATTGGATAGACTTCAACACGAATAGTAGTTAACCTTGATACTTAAAGAAAGATATCAAGTTTCAGTAAGAGTGTTTAAAGAAGTCAATTTGCAAATGTCATTTTGAAAGACACCTAATTCATGAAATTTGAAAAATTTTTCTTTTGGAAGATGTTGATTTGATTAAGATATACGTGCATGTTCTTATTTGTGTGGATAGTTTAACTAGAGCTTTGAAATTAATTGTTACTATCTTCAGTACTTCTTTTGCATGGAGGAATACTATTCTTATTGATTGAAAGTTGATCATCATTTATTAACCACATGAACATTTTTCGGTTCGGTGGCCTTTGTGATTTTGGTTCTGTACATGAATGAGTTTCGGTTCGGTGGCTTGTGGTATTTTAATTGACTTGATTAAGATATAAATGCTTGTGCTTGTTGATCTATTCAATGAAGTATTGACCAAAATTTTTCATTACAGCAAAATAGAACAAGACAATGGCAACAATGAAAAAGAAACCACACTATAACGTAAGCAGATTAAATATATTTATCTGCTTTCATTCAAATAATATCTATTTTGTATTATAAATATATCATCACATTCTGTTTCAAAACTTGCAGAAAACATTATTCCAGATGCCAAACAAAGGCAATAGCAACAGTGTACAGGGAAATGAGTCAAGAAGAAAAGATATAGTGGAAGAAATGGAATTTGGTGCCCTGGCAAATGTCCCAGAAATGAATGTCTCTAATACCCTGTTGAAAGAATTGTTTGATCGCTTTGATGAAGAGAAAGGATGCCTAAAAACTCTCCAGGGGAAAATATACATAACTCCTCGGAAAGTAGCAGCTGCCCTGGGCATAACCAACGGAGGTAATACACTTTCCACTTACTGCTTATTTTCAGTTCATTGGTGTCCAGAAAATTAAACTGATTGTTTTTTACTGATTTTTTCTATTAAAATATTGTACGAAATCGTTTTCCTGATAAGGTTGACTACAACAACCTAAATCCAGCAGACAAGGAATGTGATGGATATGAGTGTAGAAGGGGAGGAAAACCGGAAAAAAATTCAAGAGGACTTTTGTTGTCTTCATACAAAAGTGCTTCTTGCTCCCCACAATGGTAAGTGTGGCCTCCCCGATCTATAAGCCACCGATCTTTCATGTGGACAACATTTGGAAATGGGATTGGGCAAAACATGTGCTCAACTTCTTGATGAAAGGAGTTGAAAACAAGAGAAAGGGGAGGAAACAGTCTGTTGATGGCTGTGTTTTTGTGTTAATGTTGATATACTTCCACGAAACCAAATTCCCTCGCCCGTTTGCACCTGATGCCCCCTGCACCGTGGGTGGCCCATTGGACAAGACAAATGATGCTTGAATGGATTTCATCCGAAGCAACAGAATCATTGGTAAATACTCTACTAAAATTCCCCCAAAAATTTGCTTTCAAATGCTTTTAAAATACTCTACTAACTAAATAAACTTCTGTTTTAGGTTATAATTAATTTATTTGTCCTACTTGTAATTGTTAGTTTGTTCATTTGAATATTTCTGCATTAAGAAACATTTTTCTTGATGATTAAATAGTTGTCATGTATTATTCACCATATGAATATTTTTTGGTTCGGTGGGATTGCTTCATTTGGTTCACCAGATTGTTAATGTGTTTTCTTGCTGATTAAATAATTGAGTCCTTATTTCTGTTTTAGGGACTTCTGTACAGAAAGGAAAAAAAGAAAGAAAAAACAAAAACAAGTAACTCGGATAAGAAAGAAAAAGGAAAGAAAAGAAAAAGAAAATTGTCGAGATGGATTCTTCATTGGAAGAGGAATGATTTTTCGAATCTGAATCCGAAAGCCAGTAAGTTTAATTTTCATATTGATTTCATTTAACTTGTATTTGCTTAAATTTATTCTTATGTGCTTGTTCTTATGTATTGCAGAGAAGAAGAAATAGAAAAAACCAGATCAAAGAAAAAAAACAACCACCGAAGGTGGTTAAAAAACAAACCAAAAAAATAAAGCCTATGCCGATAGATTCAGAGAGCACAAGTGAATCTGAAAGCAAGTAAGTATTCCGTAATTTTTGTGAGACGTTTTGTTGATTGCATATGTATCACTTTTTGTTCAGCAAATGAATTAATTTTGGTTCGGTGAGCTTCTAATTTTCGTTTTAGCACTTTAATTTAGTTCGGTTCGGTGGTGTCTGTCAGTTTGGTTGACTTCATTGTTAGTGTCTTGTCTCCGGTATAAATTCGATGTGTTTGTTTGTATTCCAAAGAAAATGAAATCGAGAAAACACCCATAATAAAAAGAAAACAACCGCAAAAGGTGGCAAAAACACAAGCCCAATCTGACAAGGAGTAAGTTTCTCGATTCATATTTTCTTTTATTGATACTTACGTTTTAGGTTCCTTGATACTTATTTTATAAACTTTCAGAATTGAACAAGCAAAAGACAATGTTGCGAAAAGAAGAAAACGAGCATTGGAGACGATAAGGGAAAAAAGATCAAAGAAAAGAAATGATGGAGCTCAGTCAACAAACATTGCTCCATATCACTTTGACTCACTAGAGGCACAAAATGAATTCTCTCAGACGTAAGATTCAGTTTATTATTCCCGAGTTCTTTTTCTTTCTTTGCTTACTTTTTCTATAACCTTTTATAATTCCTCTAGATTGAATTACTAATATTTATTTATCTTGCTTAGAGTGCCGACTGTAAATCTGCATAGCGAGCAACACTTACAGACTCAAGGAAGCTCTACACCTTCTGTAAATGCCGCAAGCAATACCAGGTAAATTGGTTCACTGCATATTGTACTTTCGGTTCAGTGGTTTCCCAAAAATGAATTTAATGTGTTTCTAGACATCTGCTTTTAATCTTGGTTTCTAATTTTAATTTGTTATCTTTTTTTAGGAAAAATACGCCAGAAAGCCCGGTAAAATATTTTAGAAAAAAGAAAATCTTCCCAAGAAAGACTTCTAAAATTCTACCAGTGTAAGTTAAAAATATTTATGTTACTCTTTTAGATTTAGGTAATAATTTTTGTTTAATTAATCACAAGAAAAATGTGTTTAAATGTCACTAGAGCTACACCTAATTCTGAGCTACAAATCGTTGAGTTTCGACAAGAAACTCGTTCTCAACCTTTGGAAGTGTGAGTTTTTCAATGTGCAAATTCCTATTTTTCAAAACAAATTCTAATTATTCAACATTAACTTTATCCTTATTTACATTCCTTAGACATCCTCTTGCATTGTCTCTTCCAAGTTCTGTTCACGAAGAGTTGATCAGAGATGACTTCATCTATGTCCCTCCACAAAATGAAACACAACAAACTTCTAATAATGAGTAAGTTAATAAATATTTATTCACCACATGAATCTTGTTCAATGTTTACTGCTTATACATGGTTTAATTATGGTTCAGTTGAAACCAGAAATGAATTCAATGTGTTCTTGTCTTTGGACTCTCTTCTGTTTATTACATCTGCCCTCCAGAACCCAAAAAGCAGGATGTTACAGTGTCTCTTATGAGTTCTATAATTAAAGACTTAATGAAAGATGACGATGTCTATCAAGTTTCTGATGAAGAGTAAGTTTCACATAAAAATTCTTTTTATTAATTTTAATGGTATTGGATAATAATTCTGGGTTGTTATTGAACTGTTTTCTGTTTAATGCAACAGCCCTGCCAAAGAACAAGAGCAACAATCCAAAGAACCTCCGGTGGCACAGCAATCAGAAAAAGAAGCACCTGTTAATGTGTAAGCATAAAATTCTTTAATATCACTTTTGTTTAATATAATTTTAGTTCACTATAAGTTTGGATTTAGGTTTACTATTAGTTTGAATTTTGATTCACTATAATTAAAAATAAGACCTCTGGAATATGATAATAGTTTGGGATAATTATATAAAAAATCAATTAATAATGATTAATGTCATTTTTGTTAAATATTATTGTTAAATATGATAATAGTTTGGGATAATTATAGAAATGTTTACTGTTTAATGCAGCAGACCTCTGGAACAGCAACAACAGCCCTGCGAAGAACCAACAGCGCAGCAATCCGAACAAGAAGCACCTGTTGATGTGTAAGTTTTACTGCTTATATAAATACTGATAATGTTTACTGCTTATACATGGTTTAATTATGGTTCAGTTGAAACCATAAATGAATTCAATGTGTTGTTGTCTTTGGACTCTCTTCTGTTTCTTATAGCTGCCCTCCAGAACCCAAAAAGCAGAGTGTTACGGGGTCTCTTACAAGTTCTGTTATTGAAGAGTTTTTCAAAGATGACAATGTCTATGAAGTTTCTGATAAAGAACAATTCCAAGAACCTCCAGTGGCACGGCAATCAGAACAAGAAACTCTAATCTTGTCATCATTTGATAGGTATATTACTTGCTTTTCTTTAATATCATTTTTATTTAATATCATTTCGGTTCCCTATATGTTTGGATTTAGGTTCACTATATGTTTGGATTTCGGTTCATTATAATGATTAATATCATTTTTGTTTAATATCATTGTTAAATATCTATCATCTTGCAGTGCTGCTCAACCTAGGCAAAAGGAAAATGAAAGGCCTTCCTTTAGCCTTGGGATAAGTCCACCAGCATCTCAACCAACTCAGCCCTCTCAAGAGAGTGTTTCACAACTTGAAATCCTGGCAGAGGCGGTGGTAGATGCTGGAGTGACAGCAGCATTAAAGTTGCTAAAGCAACAACTTCAGAGCCAACCTTACCAGCTGCTGAAGTTTTCAAAACCCCGGAGAAAAAGATAAAAATCTCGAAGGACTTGATCGAAAAATGTTATCATTGGATAACACATGTGAAAAAGACAAATGACAGTAGCAATGAATATGAAGCAATATTTGTCTTGAAACATGAGGTGCTTTATGAGGGGTTAAGAGAATATTTCATGTCTCTAATGCCCAAAGAACAAGTGCATGCCTCAGTAAATTCTTTCCCAATTGGGTTAACAATAATAATTTTTTTAAACACTCTTATACAGTATATCTCATAACTTTTTTTCGTATAGGTTGTCAGTATACATAGCATGATTCTCAACCAAATCAAAGTTTGGTGATATCAGGAACAAATATACATTGTGCCGCTGGATATTGTGGTAAGCTAAATTTCTTATTCACTGCTGATTCCTGTTCAGTTCAGTCAAAATGTTAATATTGGTTCACCTTATTCTTATGTGTTCTGTTGAGTTCTTTTGCATGAAGAAAACTTTTCTCTTGATGATTGAATATTTTTCATATTTTATTCAGCATATGAATTGTGTTCGGTTCGGTGGAAATGTGATTTAACTGATGTTCATTTTTCATAATTTTATGTTGGGAACACATAGCGTGGAGTACACTGATAAGAGGACAAACAAGGCCTACAAGTTTTATATTGAGCAGTATGCACACCACCGCCAGTTTCTTGACAAAAGGAAACTTGCATCGCATCCATTTGTAAGTTGTAATTTCTAAAAATTCTTTGATAATTCTCTTGTTTGCTGTTGTTTCAACTGAAATATTCTATAATTTTTTGAAACTTCAGCTATTTGTCCCACTTTGCAATGGAGGGCATTGGTGATTGTGGATTGCTGATGTCAACAAAAAAAATTCTATGTCCTTGACCCTATCAATAAGCTGCCAGAACATATACCTGATTCGAGGAAGAAATTGAACAAATTTGTTGTAAGTTATTTTCTTGTAAATTATTCAAATTATTCTGTACATAAGAGGAGTTCGGTTCACTATTGTTGGTTCTCTTTATTTACTTTTTTTTATCTCTTTCAGGTTTAATAATTTTCCAGATGAGGGTATACGCTGGGGCGGAACCCTTAATGGAGGATGGACTGGGAGAGGAAGCAGAGTATATCCAATTGAATGGTCAACGTACAAAGTAAGAATCTTTCTCTTCTATAGTGCTATTTTTAATGTGTTTTATTTTGTATACTATTGATCGTATTATACTCAATTCTTGCTTAGCTATGATTGTGGAATATACGTGATGAAATGGCTCGAAACAATTGATCCACAAAAAATCAAAAGCGGGAAGAGATATAAATATAAAGCTTGGACACAAGTAAGTACTTTCTAAATTAATAAACTTCTTTCTTTTCTTATTTCATTCAGTTCAGTTGATAGTGTAACTAGGGCTTTGAAGTTGGTTGTTACTCTGTTCAATAGTAATTTCCCATGCAGAAATACTATTCTTATTGATTGAAATTTGATCACCATTTATTCACCACATAAACAATGTTCGGTTCGGTGGCTTTTACAATTTTGATTCACCAAGTGAATATTTTTCGGTTCGGTGGCCTCCTTTTAATTTGTTCAGGGTTTAGGGTTACTGTGATTGCATTTTTACAGTATAACTAGGGATTTAAATGAAATTTGTTGTTATTTAATGTGATTTTGATTTACTTGATATTTAATGTGTTTAGGGTTTAGAGTTATTGTGATTGCATTTTTATAGTATGATTAGGGCTTTGAATGATATTGTTCTTATTTTATTTGGGTTCATTTCTTATGTAACTAATTCATTTCAATTGAAATGTAGAATGAGATTGATGACTTCAGATACCAATATGGTCTAAATCTTCTGTTGCATGAAATAAACAAAATCAGAGACCAAGTGATTTGGAAATCTGAAGCAATAAGACTCTCCAAGCCATCTGCTGTCCTCTCCAGCCCTTATTGTAAATTCACATCTGGGGATTTAGATAGCAAATAGCATATACTAGTTGTAATTAACAATATTTTGTTTAACTTGTTAAAAAAGCAAATGATGCTTCTTTCAAATGGATATATGTCAATGTTAATGTATATAATTCTTAATAACAATGTATGTATCAAATGTTAATATTTATATTTGATTCAAGATGGATTACTCATATGAGATGTTAATTTATATATCTATTGGAACTGTTTGGCTGCTGTTTTATTCTAGGTTCTCAGTGATTGTAATCAGTGTATTTACCAATACATTACGAACGCCAAAAGAACACAGTGAACCGAAATTAATACATTGGGAGAACCGAAAGTTTCAAACATACTGAACCCCTAAATTCTAAACCCTAAACCCTAAACCCTAAACCCCTAAACCCTAAACCCCTAAAATCCTAACCCCTAAACCTTGAACCCTGAATTCTGAACCCCTAAATCCTAAACCCCTAACCCTGAACCCTGAACCCTGAACCCTGAACCCTGAACCTTGAACCCTAAACCCTGAACCCCTGAACCCTGAACCATGAACTCTAAACCCTTGAACCCTGAACCCTAAACTCTAAACCCTGAACCCTAAATCCCTAAACCCTAAGCCCTAAACCCTAAACCCTAAACCTAAACCCTGAACCATAAACCCTGAACCCTAAACATTGAACCCATAAGCCCCTAAAATCCTAAACCCAAAACCCTATACCCTAAAAATCCATCCAAGAAAGAGTTTTAAAACTCCACCAATGTAAGTTAAAAATATTTATGTTACTCTTTTAAATTTTTTTAATAATTTTTATATAATTAATCACACGAAAAATGTAACTAGCACTACACCTGATTCCCGTTTTTCAAAATAAATTCTAATTATTCAACTTAGAAATTAATACACTAGACGAATCGAAAAACTGCGTATATCAATATAGAATTTCACAAAAAAAGTGACTACTCATTAAAGACTAACAACAGCCAGAAATTAACCCTGCTATAACCAAGGTGAACCGAAATTTGCTCATGGGTGAACAAAAATTTACATTAATAAAAACTAAAACTTGTACAATCCTCTCTTGGATAATTCATATCTGATGCATTATAAAGAGTGGAGCTTGACTGAATCGATGATCTGGAGTCTAAAAGGTTCAACTACAAAAGACATAATTAATTGTATATTAGCAAAATGAACAATTGAACTTTTAACAAATAAAAAGCAAGTCAATTTTACCTTGCTTGGAGCTGTCTTTTTCTTTTTCTTCATGGCATTTGAGATCTTTTTTTTAGGTTTGATCCAAGTCTGTTCTTGGGCCGACCTCTTGTTTTGACACGTGGTGGGCTTTGAAGGTCATTCACATTGCTTAATGTCGCTTCTTCGTGTGTTAACAAATTAAACTTCTTCTTTTGCTTCTCTCTTGATATTCTTCCATCTCTGCCATGACCTTGTCAAATGCTCGGTGCAAAATTCTGGTCAACTCTTCAGACTCGGATGCAAATTCACATATATTGTGTGACCGAAACACCAATTCGTCAAATCTCTTACTTCTTGGCTCTAGTAGAGGTTCATCTTGGCTGCTCTTGATGTGTGTATGCCTCCTCTTTATGTTCTTGCTCCAGTGTTCCAATATGTATTTCGGTGCCACATTATCCACTCGCTCAAAGCTTAGGACGCTTAGAGAATGGCGGCACAATATGCCCCTAGACTCAAACAGCAAGCAATGGCACTTTACATCTCGTGATACTGCGTCGTAGGTGACGACAAACTTGTTGAATGTGAAGTTGGAAACCTGCTCTATGACTTCATATGTTGTGAAACCTAGGGTGGAATGCATTGACCTTGTGATACAGTTCACTTTACTTCATTGAGCTTGAACTTCCCTGAACTTCTCATGGGTATATACATGCTGAAATTGTGCCTCTATTGCTGATTTTGTTATGCACGGTATCACAGTGTGAAAAAATCTGCAGCATCGAATTCTCTCTCTGCTTGCTCTCTGCTTGCTAGGCAATTGTCGTATTACTTCACAAATTGTCTCAAGAAGCTATTCCGTGTGATAAACTTGTTGAAAAAGAAATGCATGCTCTCTCTCCTTTGTGTGCTTCTCATTCCAGCCCAAAAGTGGTGATCCAAGTAAACTGGAATCATTATATGCTGATCCTCATACATCTCTGCAAACCAAACCGAACCCATAAGGTGTGGTGAACCGAAAATAGATATGAGCATGAAAAAAAGATATGAGCATGAAAATAATTCGAATTGAAATCTCAATCACCTGAAAGCCACTTGTTGCCTCCGTGGCCGTACTTTCTGAGGAAATCGATCCAGTTTCTGTCAAATGCTTCTTTTGTGTACGAGTTCCAAACAACATGGCTCATCTCTTGTTTAATTTCATTGTGTCCCTTGTAGCCATTTAATTTGCTTGGGATCTTCTTCATAATGTACCAGATGCACCAGCGGTGAATTGTTGTTGGCATGCACAGCTCAATTGCCCTTTGAATCGATGCGCATTGATCGGTAAGAATACCTTTTAGTGCCTTCCCTCCCATGCAACGTAGCCAACACTCAAATAGCCATTTGAATGATTGGATATCCTCATTTTCCATCAGCGCGCATCCAAGAATTGTCGACTGGCCATGGTGATTCATGCCCACAAAAGAATCTAAAACCAAATTGTACTTGCATAAAAAACAAGCAGACCGTGGTGAACCGAAATATATACACTCACTGAACATAAAAAATATATATGAATGAACCGAATACATGTTTGTGTTATAGGTGGTGTCAAATGAAACCACGTCTCTGAAATAATCAAATGCAGCCCTGCATCAGCCCAGAATGCATGTTTAATGCAGTGATCGCCTTCAACGTTGAGCTCAAAGAAGAAATTTTGGTTCTTCTCTTTCATTCTTACTAGGTACTTCCCAAATTCTTTGGCATCGTCTTCTTCGAAAATATTCCGTACTTCTCTTGTGATGTAATTCCTCACATCCTTTTCAATAAAACCTAGTTCACGGTCACTGCCAGCTGCTGCCACAAATGATTGGTAAGTTTTGCTCGGTCTGATTCCGGCTTCCTCGTGGGTTTCGATGGTGCGACACACAAACATGCTAAGCTCCCTGTGTTGTTTGAGCATCTCAGCATGGTCTGGACAACAAGGATGTGAGTGATTCAAAACAACTTTAGAAATTGTCCAAAGACCAACATCCTTCATTATGTGTACATAAATTATGCCCGGACAATTTAACCCAGCTGAAGGGTTTGTCTTCAAAATTGGAGATATCTTGGATTTCTATCTCCCCTCTCTGGTGCATACAATTAATTGATTCTTAATCTTATCTCCGTCCCAAGTCGTGTTCCTTATTTTTGTAGAAAAACTGGCAAGTTTGGAATAATGTTTGTAGAACTTTCCAGCTTCTTCTAGTGTCTTGAAAATTATTCCCACCTTTGGGACAAATTTTTCATCCACAACACAGCTGGTCTGCACGGTGAACGAAATCATAATTATGGTGAACTGAAATATTAATTATGGTGAAAGAATTATATAGTGCTTAGGAAACAAAACAGAATATATTCATCTAATTTTTTTTACTCCTTTCTGCATACAGAACCGAACACATGAACATGGTGAATCAACTATTTAGTACTGACCAAACTGAAAAGTTACTCACAGTTACTCGCAGTTACTCACACTCACAATTACTCACAGTTACATATTATTAATTTAATTCAATTCAATTCAGATATAGATCACCTCAGTCCATTCAATTCACTTCAAATAAAA
This sequence comes from Arachis ipaensis, assembly GCF_000816755.2. Lineage (NCBI taxonomy): Eukaryota > Viridiplantae > Streptophyta > Magnoliopsida > Fabales > Fabaceae > Arachis > Arachis ipaensis. Next base: position 17,411,054 of record NC_029788.2, read on the forward strand.
TTAGCAATTTCATTCCATTGAATTAGATTCAAAATTCAATAATCCAAACCTCATCAAATTGATATGTTTCAGAAGAATTATCCAAATCGCACTCATTCAACTAATCTGAAGTTGATTGATTCATTGTTTCAATTCAGAAGTACAGATCAAAGAAGAAAATGAAGAAGAAGATGAATGACGAAGCTAATTACGTTGAAGTTAATCCATATCCATAATGTAGAGAAGAAAAATGCGAATAGAGGAGAACAATGAATTTAATTAGGTTAAAGAAGAAGAAGGAGAACATGAAGAAGAAGAAGAACAACAACAACAAGAAGAAGAACGTGAATAGAGAAGAAGAAGAAGAAGAAGAAGAAGGTACTTGGATTACGTTATATGGAAAATTTTACATTGAGAAAGGTTTACGTTGAGAAAAGTTGATCACGCAAAAGAAGGATTACGTTATATACTGATGAGCGGATATTTTATACGCTTTTTGGGGTTAATTTCATATAGTTTTTAGTATATTCTAGTTAGTTTTTAGTCTATTTCCATTAGTTTTTAGGAAAAATTCATATTTCTGGACTTTACTATGAGTTGTGTGTTTTTCTGTAATTTCAGATATTTTTCTGGCTGAAATTGAGGGAGCTGAGCAAAAATCTGATTCAGGCTGAAAAAGGACTGCTAATGCTGTTGGATTCTGACCTCCCTGCACTCAAAGTGGATTTTCTGGAGCTACAGAACTCGAAATGGCGTGCTTCTAATTGCGTTGGAAAGTAGACATCCAGAGCTTTCCATCAATATATAATAGTTCATACTTTGCTCAAGGATAGACGACGTAAACAGGCGTTCAACGCCAGTTCTCTGCCCAATTCTGGCGTCCAGCGCCAGAAAAGGATCAAAAGTTGGAGTTCAACGCCAGAAAT
>NC_029788.2:17411976-17417140 GCF_000816755.2 Arachis ipaensis
AAAATCATCATATCCTTTTCAAAATCTCCTAACCACTTTCTCTCTATCACTTTTTCGAAAATCTTTCACTCATTTTTATTTATTTTATTTTGATTTATTTTGATTTCGAAATAAATAAATAAATAAATAAATAAAAATAATTTTTATATCATCTCCCTTTCTCCATCATGGACCTAAGCGGAAATGAACAGTCCAGGAGGACTCTGGGATCATATTCTAACCCCTCTACTGCTTCATATGGGAGTAGCATATGCATACCCTTCATTGGAGTCAGTAGCTTTGAGTTGAATCCTCAGATCATTATCATGGTGCAGCAAAATTGTCAGTATTTCGGTCTTCCACAAGAAGAACCTACAGAGTTTCTGGCCCAGTTTCTACAGATTGCTGACACAGTACATGATAAAGAAATAGATCAGGATGTCTACAGACTATTACTGTTTCCATTTGCTGTAAAAGATCAAGCTAAGAGGTGGTTGAATAACCAACCTAATCTTCTATTATGGGCTTGCTGAAGGAGCTCAGATGTCTCTAGATTACTCAGCTGGTGGATCTATCCACATGAGAAAGACAATTGAAGAAGCTCAAGAGCTCATTGATACAGTTGCCAGGAATCAGCATCTGTACCTAAGCAGTGACCCTTCCATGAAAGAAGAGGTTAAAACAGCAACTGCTGAACTCAGTCCTGTGAAACAAGCTGCTGAATTCAATCAGCAATTGGATTTTCTAACAAAGCAGTTAGCCAAATTCAAAGATAGACTACAAGAGACAAGGATGGCTAATATACATATGGACGAACAGTTTAAGCAAACAAAGCAGCAGCTATCAAGGCAAATAACAGAAGAATGCCAAGCAGTTCAACTAAGAAGTGGGAAAACATTAAATACCCCACCTCAAGGTAGTAAAAAGCTAAGAAACGAGCAAACCACCAAAAATTCACCTGAGGACAGTAAGAGCCCAGAGAAAAGTAATTCTGGAATTAAAACGCCAGAAATTTGGTGGAAAGCTGGCGCTGAACGCCCAGACCATGCTCAGGACTGGCGTTCAACGCCAGAAATAGGCAAGAATCTGGCGTTGAACGCCCAAAATGGGCAAGACCTGGCGCTGAACGCCCAAAATGGGCACAGTTCTGGCGTTCAGACGCCAGGAACAGACAATGAGTTGGCATCTCACGTCACTCCAGCTTCTAACTCTGGCACTCAATTGCCAGTGAGGGATCAGACACACACATGTGCTGATGACAACCCCTCTGAAAAGGCTTCTTCAACCACTTCTGTAGGCAATAAACCTACAGCAACTAAGGTTGAAGAATATAAAGCCAAGATACCTTATCCTCAAAAACTCCGGAAAGAGGAGCAGGATAAGCAATTTGCTCGCTTTGCAGATTACCTCAGGACTCTTGAGTTCACTGACACTTAGGTGAGGAATCATTTATATAAGTCCACAGAGTTACAGAAGGATTCGGCACACAAAACAGAGAAAAAGAGCTCACTGGCAGGAAAACGCCAGTAAAAGTGTATTTTGGGCGTTCAACGCCCAAAATGGGCATCCATTGGGCGTTGAACGTTAGTAATGGTAGCAATCTGGGCGTTCAACGCCAGAAATGGGCACCCACTGGGCGTTGAACGCCAGTAATGGTAGCAGCTGGGCGTTGAACACCCAGGAGAGCAGCATTTGGGCGTTGAACGCCCAAAACAGGCAGTGTTTGGGCGTTCAAACGCCAGGATGGCAGGGAGGAGGCAAAAATCATTTTTCTTCATATTTTTTCATTCTAAATCTTGATTTTCATACTTCAATTCATGATTTCTTGCATAAACATGTTAAGAACCCTGATTTCTAAAATCCCTAATTTTTAAAAATCCTACCTTAAAAATATCAAATGTATTTTAATCCATAAGCACCAGGCCTCTTTGCAAATTCAATCCAACTCTTTTCAAATCTTTTTTTTTACAAATCTATCTTTTCAACTCATCAATATCTTTTTCAAAACCTCCACTTTATCTTTTTCAAAATCTAAATCTATCTTTTTCAAAAATCTTTCATATCTTTTCAATCTTAAACTATATCCTCTCTTATCATATCTTCTATCTTATCTTTTCCAAATCAATCTTTTTATCATATCTTTATCTCTTTTTTTCGAAAACCCACCCTCCCTCCCTTTAAATTTGGGTTCAGCCCCCCCTTTCCATCAACAATTGCACCTAGCTCTCCTTCTATCCCTCTCCTTTCTTTTCTTTTGCTTGAGGACAAGCAAACCTCTAAGTTTGGTGTGTTTATCCGCGATCACTAAGATCATGGCTCCTAAAGGAAAACAACCCACTCCAAGAGGCAAGAAAGAGAGCGTTCCAAAACCACTTTGGAATCAAGGGAAGTTCTTATCTAAAGAACATTCAGACCATTATAATAAAATAATGGGTCTGAGATCAGTGATCCCGGAAGTTAGATTCGATCTGAAAGAAGATGAATATCCGGAGATCCAGGAGCAAATTCGAATCAGGAACTGGGAAGTCCTAGCTAATCTTGAAACGAAAGTGTGAAGGAATATGATCCAGGAGTTTTATGCTAATATGTGGCAGACTGACAAGCAAAAACTATCTGGAACTGCTTTCTATGAATATCGGACCATGGTCAGAGGAAAGATTGTTCATACCACCCCTGACAAGATCAGAGAGATCTTAAAGCTACCTCAGCTGAAAGATGATCCAGACTCCTTCGACAGGAGGATGATGAGAACAGACAAGGGCCTGGATAAGATTTTAGAGGACAATATGTATCCCTGGAGCCAGGTGGACCACCAACACAAAGGGTGTCCCAAATCAACTCAAGAGAGAAGATCTCAAACCAGTCGCCAGAGGATGGCTGGACTTCATTGGGCATTCTCTGTTGCCTACCAGCAACCGTTCTGAAGTCACAGTTAAAAGAGCAGTGATGATCCACTGCATCATGATGGAAAAAGAAGTGGAAGTTCATCAGCCGATCTCAGCTGAACTCTACAAAATTGCTAAGAAAAATTCTAAAGAAGCCATGTTGGCTTATCCAAACGTGATTTCTCTGCTCTGCAAGGATGCTGGGGTAAGGATGGGAATAACTGAGTATATCTCAGTTGAGAAACCAATTACCAAAGCATCAATGGAAAAACAACAAGCACAGGATGATCCCACCAAGAAGAAAACACAGGAATTTATCCCAGAAATCCCTCAATCTGAATACTAGGAGTATCTTGAGACGTCTATCACCAAGATACAGGAAGCTATGGAGCAAATAATAAAAGAACAGAAGGAACACAGTCAAATGCTGACCTATATGTTTAAAGAACAAGAGGAGCAAGGGGAGCAAGGGAGGGAATTGAAGCGCCAGAAGTTATCTCTTGAAGAATCAAGCACCCCACGGATCAGAGGAACACCTATTTCCCAGAACAAAGGTTGTTAAATTCCAATTTCTGCTTTAACTCTGTGATAGCGTCATTATAGAAGTTCACCTTAGGAGTCATATAGTAGTAATTGGTGTTCAACGCCAGTTCTCTGCCCAATTCTGGTGTCCAGCGCCAGAAAAGGATCAAAAGTTGGAGTTCAATGCCAGAAATGGATCCAAACCTGGCGTTGAATGCCCAAAATGGCCTTATGCACGTGAATTGCTTAAGTCTCAGCTCCAGCACACACCAAGTGGGCCCCAGAAGTGGATCTCTATACCATCTGTTATAGTTTACTCAATTTCTGTAAACCTAGGCTACTAGTTTAGTATTTAAACAACTTTTAGAGACTTATTTTGTATCTCATGACATTTTTAGATCTAAACTTTGTACTCTTTGACGGCATGAGTCTCTAAACTCCATTGTTGGGGGTGAGGAGCTCTGCTGTGTCTCAATGAATTAATGCAAGTATTCCTGTTTTCTATTCAAATATGCGTGTTCCTATCTAAGATGTTCATTCGCACTTCAACATGAATGTGATGAACGTGACAATCATCATCATTCTCCCACGAACGCGTGCCTGACAACCACCTCCTACGTTATATGAGACGCGTGTAAAACAAACGAGTGTGTGGGTAGGGGAAAATGCGTGGAGTGGAAAGTACTTGGATACCATCCATGTAATTTTTACATGGATGTAGAGCTTTTCTGATCTAGAAATAACTACTTATTATGGATATTAAATGCCGAAATTTATTTTGATTTAATGAATCTTGGAGATACTATTAAAGTTGAAAATAAAACATCCCAAAAAGATAAAGTTAAAGTCATGATCTTCCTTCGTCGTCATCTTGACGAATGATTAAAAAAATGAATATTTCACACTAAAAGATCTTGCAGATCTATGGAAGAACCTTGAAGAAATGTATAATCATCAAAAGATAATAATACTTCCTCAAGCCTGATATGAATAGACACACTTGCGTCTACAGGATTTTAAATTCATAAATGAATACAATTCAGCAATGCGAGGTAAATGAAATTATGTGGAAAAAAATAACTGATAATGACATGTTAGAGAAAACTTTTTCGACCTTCCATGCCTCGAATGTGCTCATGTAGCAGCAATATCGAGAAAAAGAATTTAAAAAATATTCTGAGCTAATTTCTTGCCTTCTTGTTGCTGACCATAACAATGAATTACTTTTAAGAAATCATGAAGTGCACCCAGCTAGCGCTGCCCCATTTCTTGAAGTAAATGCGACAAATTATAATCACAAAAGAGGTAAATGACAAGGTTTTAGTAACAAAAAAATTATGAAAGAAAGAAAAATTATTTTCACAATAAAAGATCTCACCAGAAATGGGATAAAAAAAATAATAGGCAAAATAAATCAACAGATGATAAATAATTTCGTTGTGGTGAAAAAGACTATTGGTCACTACCTATCGTATCCCAAGGCACTTAGTTGATCTTTATCGAGCATCCTTGAAAAAAGATGATAAAGGAAAGGAGGCAAATTTTGTTTCAAAGGGATGTTGTTGAAAATTACACTACTAATTATGAAGTATCTGATTTCTTTGAGAATTCTGAAAGAAATATTGGTCATTTAATCAATTGTGGAAAAGTTTAATATTTGAGTTCCTTAAGTACTTATATAAATAAATAATGTAAAAATTTTTTTGTTAAGTTTTATTTCCTATGCATTTGAATTTCAAGTATGATGTATATAAATAATGATTAATAAAATATTAATA
>NC_029788.2:17417498-17471130 GCF_000816755.2 Arachis ipaensis
TAATAATAATAATAATAATAATAAAATTTTTAGTATATGATACTATATACAGTGCTTCTTAAAAAAAATAATTTTAATCAGGAATATAATTTTATTACGCATGTACTTTTATTCATTTTATTATTATTATATGTCTTTGAAAAATGGTAAGAACATATAATGAAGATATTTGCCTTGCGGATAATGCAAGTTCGCATATCATTCTCAAAAGTAATATATATTTTACTCATCTTGTACCAAAAGAAGAATGTGTTAATACCATTATTGGCTGAGGCAATTTGATAGAAGGCTCCAGAAGAGTTATAATTTTGTTTTCAGAGGAACAAAATCATAATAAATAATGCACTATTGTCTACTAAGTCTCTAAGAAACTTGTTGAATTTTAAAGATATTTGCTGAAATGGATATCATATTAAAACAATGAATGGGGAAAATCATAAGTACTTATATATCACAACTCATGATTCAAATAAAAAAGTTATATTAGAAAAGTTACCCTCACTTTTATCTGGGTTATATTATATTAAATTAGTGCAACTGAATTACATGCCATTGTAGACCAGAAGTTTACCAATCCAAATAAATTCATAATTTGGCATAATCGATTGGGCCATTCTGAAACAACCATGATACAGAGAATTATTGAAAATTCCATGGACATTCACTAAAGATCTAGAAAATTCTTAAATCTAGTGAATTTTGTTGTGCTGCATGTTCTTAGGAAAAGCTAATTTTAAGACCATCACCAGTAAAAATTGGATTTGAATCACCTGAATTCCTAGAAAAGATTTAAGACGATATATGTGGATTTATTCATCCACCTTGTAGATCTTTTAGATATTTTATGGTCCTATTAGATGCATTTTCGATATGGTCCCATGTGTACTTATTGTTTTCTCGCAACCTGACATTTGCGAGATTATTTGCTCAAATTATTCGAATAAAAGCACATTTTTTCAGAAAATTCAATCAAAATCATTCGTCTTAATAATGCTAGTGAATTCACTTCCCAAGCCTTTGATGTTTATTGTATGGCCAATGGTATAAGTGTTGAATATTCAATAGCTTATGTTCATACACAAAATGAGCTAGCAGAGTCACTTATTAAAAGGCTCCAATTGATTGCTAGACCCTTACTTATGAGAATAAATCTCCCAACCTCTGCTTGAGGTATGCTATTTTACATGCTGCAGCACTTATTCCTTAATGCCAACAAGTTACCACCAATTTTCTTCTCTGCAATTAGCTTTTGGCCAACAGCCAAATATTTTCCATTTGAGAATATTTGGGTATACGATATATGTTCCAGCTGTTCCGTCTTATCGCACCAAAATAGAACCCAAAGAAAATTGAAAATATATATTGGATATGATTCTTCCTCTATAGTGATGTATCTTGAGATACAAACAGGAGATGTGTTTAAACTTGATTTGTAAATTGTCATTTTAATAAATTAATGTTTCCAACATTGGGAGAGAGAATAAGTCACTTGAGAAAGAACTTAATTGGAATGCATCATCGTTAATGCATATAGACCCACGATCAGAGCAACATGAACTAGAAGTTCAAAAGATTAAACATTTACAAAGAATAGCAAATGAATTGCCTAATGAAAATAAGTAAATCCTATATACCAGTTGAAAATGCCTCAATTCGAATTGATGTTCTAGTTAGACAAATAGCTACTGAAACAAAATTATGATAAAGGTAAAGATATAATTAAAAAGATAAATGGTACTACTGTTAAAAAGATAAAGATATAGAAAAGACATCAGAAAGTGTCCAAAATTCTGATATAATTTTGACGAACAGAAAATGTTCAGGTACCTGAAAATTCTGAAAATGATGAGATCTCGATAAATTATGTCTTTATATGAGAAAAATGAACTGAAATAAAATAATTGTCAATGAAACATTTGCTTGTAATGTGGTATTACACATCATGCATGAAAGTAAGGATCTTGAGCCAAGAACAGTCGAAGAATGGCGACAAAAGAATGATTGGCCAAAATAGAAAAAAGCTATGAAGGCTGAGTTAGATTCACTTGCAAAGCGTGAAGTCTTTGGACCTGTAGTCCGTATACCAAAAGATGTGAAACCTGTTGGATACAGATGGGTATTTGTGAGAAAATGAAATGAGAAAAATGAAATTGTACACTACAAAACTCGACTTGTGGCACAAGATTTTTCGCAAAAATCTTGTATAAATTATGAAGAAACATATTCCTCTGTAGTAGATGTAATAACATTGCGTTATTTGGTCAGTTTATCCACATACCATAAACTATATAAGCATCTAATGAATGTGGTGACAACTTATTTATATGGATCATTAGATCGTGATATCTATATAAAAATTTCTGAAAGACAAAAGATATCTAAACATCAATTGGCTGAGTCAAATTGTAAATATCTTTATATGGTCTAAAGCAATCTGGACAAATGTGGAATAATCGTCTTACTGAATATCTGGTAAAAACTGGATTCAAGAATGATGATACCTGCCTATGTGTTTTTATAAAGAAATTTGCATCTAGATTCATTATAATTGCTGCGTACGTTGATGATTTAAATATCATTGGAACTCCTGAAGAGATTCCAACTATAACACCCTAACTTTTAGCACCTTATGATCGTACTAAAAGCTCAGGCGTTACTTACCTCTACCTTTTTAATTTATAATATCTTTATTTAATAACGAGCCTTTGCGAATACGAACCGAAATTTTATTTCAGAAACGGTGAGTCTATACTTTAAACCTTTTATTCACAAAAATATATATATACCCACATAGCATCATATACATAGACATAATCCAAGATTCTCAAAATACAAGCCTACCCCTCTAAAAAGAATCAAAGACAATAAATGGCGAGGGGAAAGTCTAAGACTAGACCAAACACAGAAGATACGGATACATATGTACATAAAGCCCTGATGTTCGGTCGCAGCTCCGCGCCAAAGATTCTTGAACCTGTTGCTGAAAGAGAAATCTGTAGGCATATGAGAATGTCGTCCTCGCATGTTATCAATAGGAGAAGTGAATGATGTAAAAGTAATGAACAAAATGCGAATAATTGACTTTACTCTATAGAACTATTCTTTTATCAACCCTTTGAAAATACTTTTTAATTTTACTTTAGACAATTAATTGCTTTCATTATTTCTGAACTTAAAACAAAACTCATTTAAAACAATAATTCTTAAATACTTTAGTACATAAACTAATAGTACCAGAAATCTAATTGAACACACCAGCAAGGTAGAATAAGACAACTAGCACAATCACAAAGAAAATACAACAAGCAAAATACAACCAAATGCAAATACGCAAACAATATGATGCATGTCTGTCCTAGGCAGGCCATGAGCTCACGCGTCGGTAGTCTGCCCGCAACCCGACGTTACTCGAGGGGAACCCCAATATGGTTTCTTTACCGTGTCAGTTAGGATATCTTGGCATCATGGTAGAAATAGGCTATCAATTAGGCGAACATTCTCGCATTAGCAATCTTAGATTATCAGTCAGGCGGGCACTTTCGCATTAGCAATTTAGCACAAAGGCCCATTCAATCAAGCAATATGCTATTAATTAGGCAGATATTCCCGCATTAGCAATCTTAGGCTATTAGTCAGGCGGGCACTTCCGCATTAGTACTTTCATTCTCTTTCTCTTTATTATGCCTCCACATCACCAATTACATACACACACCTCTGCATCACCTACATTACTAAATGTACCTCCGCATCACCACTTAATTACACATACCTCCGCATCACCAAATAATCAATCACTCTTACCTCCACATCACCACATAGGTATACTTTCAATCTTAGCATTAAAACCTTTAATTTCTATATATCCAAACTTCTTTAACGTTTAATTAAAGAAAAATTCAGTTTCTTAATAAAATATTTCAAAACAAAATGCTTTTCTTCACAATTCGAAATCATAGCATAATTTATTCTTTTCTTAACAAATCGAAAACAAATAATATAGTTTTTAAATTCAACTTTCTTTTAGATAAAGCTTTAACAAGCCTCAGAGTTTTATAAAATTTATGCAGCATTTCTTCTAAAAATCTGGGCTTTGCCACCCTTCGAGGGTCCCTACCAAACCATTTTCAATTCTCGAAAACCCTTTCTGATAATTCAAACAAATCAAATTCAATACTGTAAATCCATTTTCAATTCTCAACACTTTCAATAAATAAAACAACCCAGGTCCAATATTCAAAACATTTACAAATCTGAAATCTAACCAGTTCCAATATCAAAATCTTTTCCAACTCTCTATTCATTACTAATAAATCAAATTTTTAATACAAAGACCATTTTTTCAATATAAATAAAGTTTAATTATTCTGTTGGTCCCTATAGTTTGGCCAAATTTTTAATTAGGTCCCTATAGTTTTTTTCCTTTTAATTGGGTCCCCATACCAATTTTTTTGTTTTAATTGGGTCCCTATTCGCAGTCAACGTTAAATAAAACGTTGACCTATGATAAATTTACCAAAATACCCATGTGTATAACCCTACATAATCCTTGCCCTCATCCTAAAACTCCAGAACCCTGTTCTGTTCGTCATTCTCCTCTTCTCCCTTTCTTCTTATTTGTTGCTGAAAATTTCTCATCTTGCATGGATTCCACCCAACGTTCTTCGAGAATTTCGAGTTCAAGAAGTCTCAACAAGAGAAGACATTTGTGTTATTGTAGAGAGGCAGTTGTTGTTCTATCTTCTTCTGAAGTGGCCAGCCATGGAAGGAGGTATGTAGCTTGTGGACGAGTGCCAAGGTGCAGTTTTTTTTAGTGGATTGATAATGAAGATGATATGAAAGGTGAGTGGTTGAAGCAGAAGGAGAGGAGGAGTCGTTGCTTCTGTGGAGACTCTTTGATTCTGAAAAGTTCTAATACACCCAAAAATCCAAATAGAAGGTTTATGTACTGCCCAAGTAGAAGATGCAAATTTTTTGAATGGGTTGATGAAGAAAAGAAGGTTGGCGATGTTTGCTTATTGGCTTCACAGTATCACTCTGGTCGGGTAGAGGGTGAAATTAGGGGTGAAAATGCACAAGAAAGGAGGGTTGATAGACTTAGTGTTGACACGGAGAGGTTAAAGGTGGAGATTGGAGAAGTTGATGACTGTGTTGGAAGAATCTGTGTAGAGTTGAATTCGGTCCAGGAGGAACTTCGAAAGTTGGAAGAAAACATGAAGAAGCAGAGCAAGATGCAAATAATGTTATTTTTTTGTTTTGTAATCCTAATAGTTGCAGTGCTATGTGGTAAAGTTTAGGGATGATGTGGTCATTGTTGGCTTTAAACAGAGCAGTTATAAAAAGTGTATGTTATGTTATTTAGATTGAATGGATGAAACTTTTTTTTGTTTGTTGCTAAAATATAATGTTGTGATATTGAATGAAAATGTATACAACTAAAAACAACTGCTATCAGCCTATCACAGATGCATCATTAGAATAATATAATTCACAAAAGTGGTCATTAACATGTTCCACACATTAGATAAGTTCAGTGGATCCAACTTGCACTAGTCACAAGATAAATGCTCCACCTAAAATGTACTATCAAAAGTGGTCCACCACAAAGCAAAATAAACAAAAAAAGTGGTGTTTCCAATACCAAAATACATCCACAATATACTATAATACACAAAAGAAGCCCTACATAAATCCACAGTAGGAGGAGCTATATAACCCTAAAAACTTCAATCATCTGTGAGGTCTATGTGTTTAGCAGGATTGGCTGCTCCCTTTCTTATCCCCATCTTCAATCTTTCACTTCTTCTCATCCCAAAAGTCTTAGTCTTAGGCAAAGGCTGTGTAAATAGTGCTTGATAAACCCATATTTTATGATGTATTTTGTGCTCAATTTAAGTGATTTATTCAATCCTTCACCCACTTATTCATGTAAATTGCATGGTTTTACTTTTCCTTCCTTATTATGTGATATATGTGAAAAATATGTTTCCTATGCTTCAGAAATATTAAAATTAATCATCCTTTATTACCATTCAATGCCGTGATTTGTGTGTTGAGTGCTTTCAGACTTTATAGGGCAGGAATGACTTAAAGGATGGAAAAGAAACATACAAAAATGGAAGGAAAGCACAAAAATGGAGTTTTGAAGAAAATGGCAGCGACGCGAACGCATGGACGACGCGGCCGCGTGCCCAGTGCGAAAAGGCAGCGACGCGAACGCGTGACTGATGCAGACGCGTGCCTTGAGCAAAAGCACAACTGACGCGGAAGCGTGCCTGACGTGACCGCGTGGAAGAGCAGAACTCCAGATGACGCGACCGCGTGACCCACGCGGACGCGTGACAGACGCCACGTGCAAAAACTGCAGAAAATGCCCCCAGCGATTTCTAAAACCATTTTAGCCCAGATCCAAGTCCAGAAAACACATATTAGAGGTTATAAAATGGGGGAATGCATCCATTTAAGAGGGGGCCTGCCGATTATTCACTTTTCATAATTTAGATGTAGTTTTTAGAGGGAGAGATTCTCTCCTCTCTCTTAGGATTTAGGATTAGGATCCCTCTTAAAAGAATTAGGATTTCTTATTATTTCAACTTCCTCTCAGGTTCAATATTCCTTTTACTTTATATTTCCCATTTACTTTCAGATACTTTAATGCTTTTATTTAATTACTTATGTTGCCAAATTGGCTTATGAACCATTCATGTTAGGATTTTCTTTATTTAATATAAATTGAGGTATTTCAGATTTATGATTCTTATTTAGCTTTTTATATTCTTGGCTTTAATTGATTAACTGGAGGCTCTTGAGTTATCAAACTTATCGTGATTGTTAATTGTTATTTTTGCTAATTGAATTGAATTCCCCTAACTCTAGTCTTTCCTTAGGAGTTGGCTAGGACTTGAGGATCTAACTAATTAGTCCACTTGACTTTCCCTTGCTTTCGTAAAGGTTAACTAAGTGGGGTTAAAACTCAATTCTCATCACCATCGATAAGGATAACTAGGATAGGACTTCCGAATTTTCATACCTTGCCAAGAGTTTTATTAGATATTAATTTATTAATTCCTGCAATTTATTTTCCTTGTTCAAACCTTTCAAAACTCAAAATTCTACCTTTTCCATAGCTAATAATAAGTCATACCTCCCTGCAATTCCTTGAGAAGACGACCCGAGGTTTAAATACTCGGTTATCAATTTTATTGGGTTTGTTACTTGTGACAAACAAAACTTTTGTAAGAAAGGATGATTGCTTGGTTTAGAAACTATACTTGCAACGAGAATTTATTCTGAATTCTAAACCGTCAATCATTCGCTCTTCAAAATGGCGCCGTTGCCGGGGAATTGCAAACGTGTGCCTTATTATTGGTTATTGTAAATATTTTTCTTTTACTTGTTTATTTGTTTTTGTTTTTCCCTTTTATTTCTATTAGCTACCATGAATTCTCACCCCTCTCGCTTTGAGTTTGGTTCTAAATTTGTTGAAAGGAGTGGAAGCTATAACAGGAATATGCATCAAGGTCTAAGCAATCAAGGATGGATGGAGCCAAGAAGATCTGATCAAAACCCTTTAGGCAACAACACCCTCCCAGATATCATGGGCAATGACCACTCTACAATGCATACTAAGCTGATAGATATGGTGGATCCCCTTGTAATTACCAACAAGCCCCACCCTGTGCGTATAGATCATCCTCTCAACATAGCTTTGAACCACCACACTCACAAGTTTCTTTTCACCATTCACCACCGTATGACCCTTATCCACCACAATCCCAATACAATTACTCCCAAGAACCACCACATTCTTATTATGAACCCTCTCCCCCAACCAATGAACCCTCATACCCACCCCAACCTCCAATGGATGACAAATTTCGTGTTCTTCTTCAAGGGCAAGCGAAGATGCAAAGGGACGTACTAGAACTCACTACTGCCTTAACCGAGGTAGTAAATATAATAGCTTCCCGACATCTGAGCACTCAAAGTACTCCCATGACTGCATGTGGAGAATCAAAAGAAGAGCGTAGCATGAAGGAGATGCTAGAAACTTCGGTAGACAATGAGGAGCATGGCTTTGTATTGGAACAAGTGGAGGAAGCCATAATAGTTGTAGAAGAAGAAGTGGTTGAAGATTTAGGAGATGCTGAACCTCCATGGGAATCGAGAACTGTAAAGGATTCCGCTGAGAACTTCGAATTTGATGTCAAGGAGGATAGTGCAAAACCTCCAAAGCATATACCTTGTGAAAAATTGGACGGAACAAACCAAGAAATTGATTCCATAGGCAGTGATGATCATGAATCAAGCTCTCCTAGTCACGAACTTACATCCACAACTGAATTCCTTGAGCCTGAAGAACCTTATCCAAGTGGATACGAAGATGACGTCGAGGTAGATTTCTCTCAACCTCCAACGTATGACTTGAGTGACGAGGAAGACATAGAAGACTTTGATCAGGACACAATTGCAGTTGAAGAATTTTGCAAGGAAGTGGAGGAATTCACAGAAGAATACAAGGGAGTAAAGCTTACAGAACCACTGGAAACACCTATCCCAAGGCCCTTACCACCTAATACAAGCTTCAAGTGGGTACAATCCTTAACCTTTATCTTTACTTTTCCACTTGAATATGGTTTGCTTGAAACAGATGGCCAGCTTAAATCTCTCTGCGGCTTTAAGAGTAAGAGGGAAATGGCTCGTACTCAGAGCTGGTGTACCAGATTCAATAAGGTTCCACGCTTCAATTCAAAGTGCACGGATTGGTATCAAACTCAATTGAGTGGGTCTCGGAAGGCGTTTGGTCATCTTGGTGAGAATACAATTTCTAAACCACTCGGATGGAAGAATATAGATCAAGACAAAGGCAGATTTAAAAGCAAAGTTTGGGATCCTGGAATCTATTCTGACATTCGTCACCCCGGGAGCCTGAGAATCTGTTTGAAGCTGCTCAAAAGCTTTACATGCCTAGTTTGGGATCCCGGAGGTTGTTGGCATTCCAAACATTGGTGGATATTTCTGAATGAATTTAAGCACAAGCCACCATAACAAGAAGCTCATCAAACGTCCAACTTAAGGACTTTAACTAAAAGTGCTAGGTGGGAGACAACCCACCATGGTATGATCGTTTCTTTTTCAATTTTATTTCGTGTTATTTGTTTTTATTTTATTTTATTTTCATTGAACCTGGAAGTATTCATAGCATCTACATTAGCACTGCATATTGCATACTGCATAATTGCATAAAAAAAAAGTTTTACGCGACGCATCCGCGTCACAAGTGCATTGGGAAGAAAAGGAAAGTGAACAGAAAGTCACGCGAAAGCGTGGCTGGAGGCGTGCCTTTGGCACAAATTGTTCCACGCGACCGCGTCGCTAACGCATTCGCGTTAGTTGCGAAAAGAAATACCTCCCACGCGTCCGCGTCACTCACGTGAACGCGTGACCTGGAAATCGGCGTGAAGATCCAACGCCCAGAAATCTGGGCTGGAATCGTGCGACTAGTGTGCGTTTAGCACAAAACGGCCCACGCGTTCGCGTCCCCGACGCGAACACGTTATTTGCAAAACACTCATCCCACGCGAAAGCGTGAGTGACGCGTCCTCGTCGCGTGGATATTATGGCCCCCTAAATGGAGACAGGGAGTTGCGCTGAAATGACGCTGGAAGTGTGCGTCTAGCACAATTTTCAGCGACGCGGTCGCATGCCTCACGTGTCCGCGTCAACCATCCTTTACCCAGCCTACGCGATTGTGTCAATCACGAGACCGCGTCGAACCCATTTCACCCTAGTCACGCGATCGCGTGCCCCATGCGTTCGCGTGGATTCAAAATCACTAACCCCTTTTCACGCGAAACCCTACCCGTCGTGCCTCATAACCCCCCATTCTTCTTCTCTTCTCTGCAACTCCCTCCCTCCTCTGCAACCACCACCACCGCACCCAACCACCCAGCTCCGACCACCGCGACCACTGCACCACCCCCGACCACCCAAAACCCGCTGCGACACCCACCCCCCTCTCTTCTTTCTTCCCTTCCCTCTCTTCCACCCCTCTCAACCACCGCTGCCCCCCCACCGCGGCCAGCCCCGACCACCCCGCCACCAGCGCCGCCTCCCACCACCACAACCCTCGCCCCCTTCTTCCTTCCTCTCCACCTCCTCCAACCCAAACCCCAACCTCCACCACTGCACCGCCGTGCTCCCTCCCAGTGCCGCCGCGTCTCCACCACTATCTCTCTGCCCTCACCTCTGTTCTTACAACGCCGCCTCCTACCACCACAACCCTCACCTACCTCCCTTCTAACCTTACCCCCTCCACCATTAACCCCAACCCGAAGCCCCTGCCACCGCCCCTGCTCCACCACCGCGCCGCCGTGCTCCCCCCAGCACCGCCGCACCAACCACCACCATCTCTCTGCCCTCACCTCTGTTCATACACATACCAGGTTCTGCCGAACACCAAATTCTCTATCCCTTGTAGCTATTTGCTTATTTTTCAGATTATGTTCGAATTAGGCTAGTTAGAGATGCATGTTTGTAGTGGATTCTAGGTGGTTAGGTAGCTAGGATGTGGTTAGTGGATTTAGGCCTGATAATTGCGCCGTTCTTGCCACTTGTTTTATCTATTTCGCAATTCTGATTTTGCTATGATAATCATATTGTTCATACATTGTTCTTCCATGTTTCTTGCTGCTGTTACATTGCTCTTTCATGTTCATATTATCTGTATCTATTTGCAGCTTTATTTTAATTTATATGAATTGCTTTTTCATGCTGTTTATTTCCGGGAACATCCAATTTTAGCCAGAATGCTACCCAATTTTCTGCAAATTATTTTCATGTATTGAGTTTGAAAACTTACTATTTTGCCTTACTTGGCTACAACCAAACCGATTCATGACTGCCCGGGCTGGCATTCTTATTCCTTTTGGATCCCCAAGTTAATAACTTGCACTATTGATGATTTCATGTTAGTTTTGCAACTTTTCTATCCTTCTGAATTATCATCAATCCACTGAAATTTTTGCCTAAATATGAGTTGATTATTCTTTAAATTTGTGAATTTATTGTTACCTAGGAAATATTTATCATGCCACTCACTTTAATTTTCTTTGTCCTAACTCACTGCTTTCCACTTTCTAACCTCCTTTTACTCCTAACCATTTTAACCTTCTCACTTCTCTTTTTGCTTTTAACCTAACTACTTTAACTTTTTAACTCAAGGCATGATTATTGTTTTTCCTAATTAACATGAATTCTACTTATATTATATTTTGGATTGTGATTTTTTTTCACCTCAGATTTTTCACTCAAATTCAGTCCAAAATGTACATATATTTAACTCATCTCATAATTCTACTGCTCGTTTGCCTTTATGCTTACATTGATAAATCCTATTTGCCTACTTGTTTTCCTGCTTTTGTTCTTTAATTATATCTTGCAATTTCTACTTTTCAGGATGTCTGACCCTCAGCGCAAAGAAAAAGGCAAAGCAACCACTGGCAAACAGAAAAGAGGCAAATCCTCTATGTCCATCCTCGACATTATGCATGATGACTCCTGGCGGGAAAAGCACTTTACCCCGCAGGAGAAGGCTGACCAACTCCTCCCTACCAATGATCCAGTTAAATTTGCAAACAGATACTGTGAGCTAAAGTATCCAGTGTTTGCCACTTCCAGGAACCTGTACCTGGAAAGAACTCTGAAAATTCCAGAAGAACTACAGCAGTACACCTCTGAACAGATAAAACAGAGAGGCTAGTTCTTCTTGGAGAGAAACTTGACAGAGGTCAATGCTTCTTGGGTCAGAGAGTTTCACTGCAACTATTTCAAGACTTCCCTAGATGCAGTGCACCTCAGAGGGAAACAGATTTTGGTCACTGAGGAAGCTATTGAGGACATCCTCCACCTTTAGCCTAAATTAGATCAGCCTGACAGTTACCAAAAGGCTGAAGAGGATATGCGCTTTATGAGATTTGACTGGGATGCTGTCAAGCAGAGGATAGCCCTTGATCCTACTGTCCCATGGGTCATGGGAAAGAACACAGTGATGCCTAAGGGAATCAAGCTGATTTATCTGAATGATGAGGCTCGGCTCTGGCACCAGATTCTGAGCAACTATGTGATGCCGAGCACTCATGAGACAGAGCTGCCCGCTGCTATGATCACCCTCATCTGGTGTGTGATGGAGGGTAAGGACTTGTATCTTCCACGTTTCATCCGGTACTATATGGTCAGGGTCCATGTCAGAGGCACTCTCCCTTTCCCTTATTTGGTCACCCAGCTAGGTCGTCGAGCTGACGTGCCTTGGGAGCTTGCTGATGAAAAGCCACCTGCTACAGACTGCAAGAAGATTATCCCTCACAGTAGGAAGTTTCAGGCTTTAGGTTACAGATCCCCATTCCTCACCGCTTCTGATGAGACAGCCACACCTTTAGCTACCCCTTCTTCATCCACTACTGCACCAGCTACCACCACTGCACCCCCGCCTGCCTCAGAGCCCATCTACCACTTCGTGCACCGCCTATTTCAGCAGCTGGACCAGATGGAGCGCCGCAACAAGCGGTGATATGAGAGATCTGAGCGTCGCAACAAGTGATGCTATGAGCACCTCAAGTTGATGATCCGATCCGGCGGCGACATCTCCTTCGAGCCTGACACCCCTTCTGATACATCTGAGGTGGAGGAGGATGATCACGAGGAGGAGGCACCTACCCAGGCTGAGCAGGCAGGACCAGAGCAGGCTGCGCCACAGCATGAGGAGCCACACCAGATTCAGGCCGCAGACCCAGAGATTCTTCTACAGTCAGCACCTCCACTGCAGCAGACAGATCCTCCTACACTTATCCAGTCTGCAGACCTTCAGGCTTCCACAGAGACACCAGCAGCCCATCCTTCCGGTGATGGCACTTCTTCACACCCAGCTTGAGTGAGCATCGAGGACGATGCTATATTTTAAGTGTGGGGAGGTCGCCATCCCTGGCTTATCTTTTTGGTGAACCACTACAGACTCTTTTTATCTTATTTTGTTTATTTTTCTGTATTTTTATTTTTATTTTTTCAGTACTTTCACATTGTTCTTTTGCTGTATTTCTACTTTATTTCCGCATTTTGTACTTTAGTTTATATCTTAGACATTTAGTTTAGTTTGAAATTCTAAACTTATTAGTTATAGAATATGTGGATTAATTAGTATAGTTTACCCTTTTAGCATATAATAGTTTGGTTTAATTGAAAATAAAGGAAGTAAACTAGAGACCTTAACAGAATCAAACATCCACACACCTTGTATATATAGCATTACATGTTAGTTAGTTAACAACATTTCATCAAGGAGGAACATTAAGATTTTAAAAGCCACCCTAAGATTTACATTGAGAATAATGGGAACTCTTAATTTCTACTTGCATGACATACATGACTGATATATGATTTTTGAGCTGGAGAACACACAGCCTGTGAGTTTTGAGCTTAATTGTATGGTTACATTCAAACCATAAATTTTATTTCTGTGTGTTTTGCCCTTCTTTTTCATTCTGGTGTTCTTTACTTTGTTTTAATCTATATGTCCAATATAGAATATAGATACATACCAAGAGATGATTGAGGCCATCATTTGGATTTTTCCTCACTTATCCCAAATTAGCCTACCTTGTACATCACCTTTGTTAGCCCCCTTGAGCTTTTTAATTCCCTCTTGTTCTATAACCGCATTACTAGCCTTAAGTAGAAAAACAAAATAAAAATCCCAAATTGAATCCTTGGTTAGCTTAAGATAGATATTGTGTACAATTTAAGAATAGGGAATTTTATGGGAACATGGGATGATAGAAACAAAGTAGGAATTTAAAAAGAATAAATTGTTTCAAGAACAAAATATTGGGAAGCATGCTCATGAGAAATCAAAACAATTGAATTACCATGTGCATTGATGAAAAAAAAACTTATTTAAAAATTTTCAGTATTTAAATAAGGGATATAAAAATTCCCCAATTGCAAAATAAAAATCAATGCACATGGGGGCAAAATTTCAAAATTAAAATTAATACATGAGCTTGCAATACAAAGTGGGAAAATTTGGGTCAATAGATAAAGGAACTTTAAAACTATATAAAGTATGTATGTTAGGTGAGATCTTAGACTAATCAAGGATTCACTTATTAGCTCACTTAGCCTTATACATATACCTTTACCTTTACCTTGACCCCATTACAACCTTGAAAAAGACCTTCTCTCTCCCTCTCTTACACTCTCTCTCTCCTAGCCCTCTTCCTCTCTCTATCTCTCTCTCTCTCTCCCTCTTCTCCTTTCCTCTCTCCCTCCTCTCTCTCTTTCTCTCTCTCTCTCTCTTAACATATATAAAATTAGATTTTACATTCTCTTTCTTTCCCTCTCTCCCTCTCTCTCTCTCTTTCTCTCCCTCTCTCTCCCTCCTCTCTATCTCTCTCTCTCTCTTTCTCTCTCTCCTTTTCTCCCTCCTCTCTATCTCTCTCTCTCTCTTTCTCTCTCTCCCTTCTCTCCTCTCTCTCTCTCCCTTTTCCTCTCTTTCTCATCTTCTCTCCCTCCTTTCTCTCCCTCCTTTCTCTCTCTCTCCTTCTTTCCATTTCTCTCTCTCTTTCCCCTCTCACTCTTCCTCTTCTCTCTCTCCCCTTTTCCTCTCTTTGTCTTCCTCTCTCTCCCCCCGTTTTTCTTTTCTCTCTCTCCCCATCTCTCTTCTTATCTTCCTCTCTCTCTCCCCTGCCCCTTTTTCTCCCCTACCCTTTCTTTCTCTCTCCCTTTTCTCCCTCTATCCCTTTCTCTCATTCTCTCTCCCCTATCCCTCTTCCTCTGTATCTCTCTCTCCCTCTCTCTCCTTCACTCTTCCCCTCCTCTCTCTCTCTCTATCTCTCTCTCCTTTCTCTTTCTCTCTCACTTTCTCTCCTTCCCTATTCCCCTCTTCTCTCTCTCTCCCTCTCTCTTTCTCTCTGTCTCTCTCACTTTCTCTCCCTCTTTCTCTTCCTCTCTCTCTCTTGTGCTGTTTCTTTCCCTCCCTTCTCTCTCTTTGTCTCTCTCCTCCTCCTCCTCTCTCTCTTTTTCCTATCTCTCCTTCTCTCTTATTTTTTTCTTTTTTCTCTCTCCCTCATTTCTCTCTTATTTTAGAGAAAAGAGGGGGGAGGAGAGAGAAGAGGGATATAGAGTGAGAGAAGGTTGAGAGAGAAAGAGAAAAGAGAGAAAGGAAGGGAAGAAAGAGGAGAAAGAGAGAGAGGAGGGCGAAGAAAGAGAGAGAAGAGAAGAGAGAAAGAAGGGAAGGGGGAGAGAGAAAGAGAGAAAAGGGAAAAAGTAGAGAGAGAGAGAGAGAGAGAAATAGGAAGAAAGAATGGAGGGAGAGAGAGAGAGAGGAGGGAGAAGAGAGAGAGAGAAAGAGAAGGGAAGAGACAGGGAAAAGAGGGGAGGGGGGGAGGGAGAGATGAGAAAAAAGAAAGAGAGGTAGAGAGAGCGAGAGGAAAAAGAGAGAGATGAGGGGAAGAAAGAGAAGAAGGAGAAAGAGAGAGAGAGAGAGAGAGAGAGGGGAAGAAAGAAGGGGGAGAGAGAGAGGTGGGAGAGGAGAGAGAAAAATAAAATGGGAGAGCGAGGAAAAGGAGGGGGAGAGAGAGAAAAGAAGAGAGAAGGGAAGAGAGAGAGAGGAAGGAATTGGGAGAGAGAGGGAGAAGAGGGAAAGGAGAGAGAGAGAGAAAGACGAAGAGAGATGGGAGGGGGAGAGAGAGAAAGTAAGGGGAAAAAAGAGGGAGAGAGAGAGAGAGGAGAGGGAGAAAGACTAAACTGAACCATAAAAACTGATTTTTAATAAACTGGTTTTCATAAAAACTATGGTTTCAGTTTAGTTTCAGTTCAGTTCAGTGAAACCAGTTTTTTTCCACACCCCTACTAGAGAGTAAACACAAAATCCAGTGAGGGTTCAATAGCTCATCACCATATATCTCTGCTTAATTGTTAATTGTCTTGCAAGTTTGTGAAATACTTTCACCCATCTCAATTGTAAAGGTGCTTTAACATTATCTAAGATTTGGCTATGCATATATGATTCCTTGAGGATATGAATTAATTTGACTACATGTAAGTTTTATATACAGTGCATAAAAACTAGAATTGCATGACTCATTTAGGTAGCTTGCATTTAGAGTAGATTGCATTGCATGAAATTTCACCACCTTACCTTATTCTTTATCTTGGATTTAGCATGAGGACATGCTATTGTTTAAGTGTGGGGAGATTGATAAACCCATATTTTATAATGTATTTTGTGCTCAATTTAAGTGATTTATTCAATCCTTCACCCACTTATTCATGTAAATTGCATGGTTTTACTTTCCCTTCCTTATTATGTGATATATGTGAAAAACATGTTTCCTATGCTTTAGAAATATTAAAATTAATCATCCTTTATTACCATTCGATGCCGTGATTTGTGTGTGTGCTTTCAGGCTTTATAGGGCAGGAATGACTTAAAGGATGGAAAAGAAACATACAAAAATGGAAGGAAAGCACAAAAATGGAGTTTTGAAGAAAAGGGCAGCGACGCGAACGCATGGACGACGCGGCCGCGTGCCCAGCGCGAAAAGGCAGCGACGCGAACGCGTGACTGACGCGGACGCGTGCCTTGAGCAAAAGCACAACTGACGTGGAAGCGTGCCTGACGCGACCGCGTGACCCACGCGGATGCGTGACAGACGCCACGTGCAGAAACTGCAGAAAACGCCTCCAGCTATTTCTGAAACCCTTTTGGCCCAGATCCGAGTCCAGAAAACACAGATTAGAGGTTATAAAGTGGGAAAATGCATCCATTCAAGAGGGGGCCTGCCGATTATTCACTTTTCATAATTTAGATGTAGTTTTTAGAGGGAGAGGTTCTCTCCTCTCTCTTAGGATTTAGGATTAGAATCCCTCTTAAAGGAATTAGGATTTCTTATTATTTCAACTTATTATTTCAACTTCCTCTCAGGTTCAATATTCCTTTTACTTTATATTTCTCTTTTACTTTCAGATACTTTAATGCTTTTATTTAATTACTTATGTTGCCAAATTCGCTTATGAACCATTCATGTTAGGATTTTATTTATTTAATATAAATTGAGGTATTTCAGATTTATGATTCTTATTTAGCTTTTTATATTCTTGGCTTTAATTGATTAACTGGAGGCTCTTGAGTTATCAAACTTATCGTGATTGTTAATTGTTATTTTTGCTAATTGAATTGAATTCCCCTAACTCTAGTCTTTCCTTAGGAGTTGGCTAGAACTTGAGGATCTAACTAATTAGTCCACTTGACTTTCCCTTGATTTCGTAAAGGTTAACTAAGTGGGATTAAAACTCAATTCTCATCACCATCGATAAGGATAACTAGGATAGGACTTCCAAATTTTCATACATTGCCAAGAGTTTTATTAGATATTAATTTATTAATTCCTGCAATTTATTTTCCTTGTTCAAACCTTTCAAAACCCAAAATTCTACCTTTTCCATAGCTAATAATAAGTCATACCTCCCTGCAATTCCTTGAGAAGACGACCCGAGGTTTAAATACTCGGTTATCAATTTTATTGGGTTTTTTACTTGTGACAAACAAAACTTTTGTAAGAAAGGATGATTGCTTGGTTTAGAAACTATACTTGCAACGAGAATTTATTCTGAATTCTAAACCGTCAATCATTCGCTCTTCAGTGCTACTTGTGAAGTTTGCTGAATGAGTGGTTCAATGAAGGGAGTTGGTTGAGTTGCTGGTGTATGAGGAGGATTTGCAGCAGCTGCAGTTGCAGGTGAACCAGATCCAGCAAGGGGTGAGTTGTTTGCAGAACCAGATCCATTAAGGGGTGACACAATTGTAGATCCAAATTCAGCAGCAAGAATATTTGGTGCAGGGGCTGATGCAACAACAGCCAATTTTTTAAATCATTCCATCACTAAACCCTTTAAATTATGGAGTATGAAATAGCAAAATATAGTTATACCTGTGAAACTAGTTGCTTTTCCTCTACTAAGTCCCACACCCCTCCCTCTGCCTCTCCCCCTTCCAGCAGATCCAGCAGCAGCAGTGCCATTCGTAGCAGCAGATTCAGCAGCAACAGTAGTTGGTGCAGAGGCTGATGGAACAAAAGTATAATGGTTAACACATTTCATAATAGAACAATTTCAATCGTCTAGTATGCAGCAACAAATCCTAAAATTACATGTGGCAACAGTTCCTCTTCCTTTGCCCCTTCCTCTACCCAGTCCCGCACCCCTTCCTCTGCCTCTCTCCCTTGCAGCAGCTCCAGCATCATGTGCACTATTTCCAGGTGCAGCTGAGTCAGTTGCAACATCAGATGCAGCAGCAGCGGGTTCAGGAGATGATGCAAGTTCAATCGAATCGAGGCAACATTACAAAAAGGAACTGGTGCAATCAACAATATGAAACAACAATAAAATAAGATGTACCTGAGACAATAGGATTTGGGCAGTGCCTCCTGTTGTGTCCATACTGGCCGCAATTGCTGCAAGTCACAGAGGTACCCGTCCTTTTGTACTTCGTTTGAGATCTATTTTCATCCGGTTCTCTAATCCACACCATTCTTGGTCGACCATGTTTAACCCTAAAAATTGGGGGTATGATGTTATCACAGTTCACTTTCGGCCACATGTTCTCTCCATTAATTGGAGCAATTGATTTCCCATATATTGCAAGGTATGCTGTTGGACTATAGTAGTTGCTACAATACTCTTCAGGATTATCACCCTTTTCAAAGATGGCACTGCATGCATGTGAGCATGGCATACCACTCAAATCCCAAAATCGACAGCTGCAAGTACCAGCTAACAGATCCACCACAAACCTTTCCATGATCATCCTATTTTTGTGATGTACCTCAAACTTCAGCTCACCTGCCCATCTAGCATTCCATTCCATGCTTCTGGTTGCAATGACATCCAACATCTTTTTTGGTTTAGGCAGAATGGATCCTTCATACTTCTCAGCCTTCTTCTTCTTTTCTGCAAATCTTGACATCCAGTAGCACCTGATCCTCTCAAACATCGTCAGAATGGGCTTGTCTCTTGCCTCAAGAATCCTGCCATTGAAAGCCTCTGATATGTTATTCATTAGCATATCACTCTTTGCCATAAACGTGAAATGGCTCTTTGTCCACAACTTTGGGTCTACTCCCATCAGTTTATCATAACAGTCTCTATTTTTCTCCTTGAGCAGATTCATTCTTCGCTCCCACTCTTCCACATAGATAGCTTTAGCAATGGATAGGATTAGATCCCTCAAAACTGTCCCTCCACCATATGCCTTCTTACAGTTGGCATACAGATGCCTTAAACATAATCTATGCTCAACAGAAGGTTCCATCTCAGCAAAAACTTGCATCAAACCCTAAAACAACAAAAACAACATAAGTCATATTATCAATGAAATAGTTAGGATCATAAGTCATATTATTCAATGAAATAGTTAGAATCATAAGTCATATTATCCTTACTTTTTGTTGATCTGACATGAAAATCCATCTTCTTGATTCACCGATATCATCCAGCAACAAATCAAGGAACCATCCCCAGCTGTCCTTTGTTTCCGCCTCCACTGCTGCAACCGCAATTGGAAAATAATTGTCATTAGGATCCCTCCCTACTGCAATTAGTAGCTGTTGACCATGGTCCCCTTTTAAGTGACACCCGTCCACTCCTATGATCGGTCTACAACCAGCCAAGAAGCCCTGCTTCACCGAATCAAGGCACATGTACATCCTCATGAATCGCGGTTGGTGTGTTAATAATGGCCTATCCACAATAATACTAAGCTTGGACCTCAGATTTGTCCTTAAAATCTCAGCACAATAATCCCTCAATTTGGCATATTGTTGTATGGCCCTTCCATGTACTTCTTCCCTTGCTTTTCTTCTTACCCAATAAGCCTTTCCAACACTAACATTTGCCATATACTTGTCCTGAATTGTTTGAATAATAGTGGCCAGCCGCATATCTTCTCCACGACTAATGTTGTTGACAATCTTTTTTTATATCCACTCACTAGAAGCAAGCCTACCACTATAACTTCTTCCACAGGTATGCTTGCCCTTCAAGGTTTTTATCCTAAAACAATCAGATCTTCCTACCTTACTTGCATAGCAAATCCACTTGCACTTTCCTTTTTGTCCCTTACACACTACTCTGCACCTCAACTTGTCGTTCTTCTTGTACCTAACGTCTCTCCCATTCAATAAGGCATGCTCCTTAATTGCATCTTTAAACTGGGACAGTGTTTTGAACTCCAACCCAACCTTAAACTCATACTCTCTACACATTTCTGCCTCATCATACTTAGGAAACCTTTTTTTCTTAATCATGTCATCAAAATCTCCCTCGTAACTATCTATGTCTTCAGTTTCATGACCATCCGAAATGTCTCCAATTTGTGCATCCATCTCTCCAGCAGCTTCATTATCCTCAGCACCCTTATCTGTTGTGCCTTCTTGATTTAGCGGGCCATTGAACCCACCAAACGCATTTGATTGTCCACCATCAGCACCATCCTCTACATCGAACCCAAAGTAATTCTCATGTTCACCATCATCAGCACTGTCATTAAACCTATCCTCTTCAGTAGAGGGTTCTGACTCAACATCGACTTCTACTTCTATCAGTCCACTATCTTCGCCTTCATCTGGGACATAATCTGGATCCATTGATGTGATTTCAACCCCATTACCTTCTCTGTAACCATCAACAGCATACACTATACCATGATTCACAGAATCAGTAACTAAAGCCCTAGCCATTCTAACGGCATCCCCATCTGACTTCAACTCTTTGAGACCTAACTTCAACTCTATTCCAGGTTCGTTCCACCATAGCTTGCATAACCCTTGTAGCCTAGACCCTTCAGCAAACTCACTATCTCTTGCAGAGACCATTCATCTAGTTCATAATACAAGTCTTCCACAACCAACCCACCTAAATATTCTAGTCCATGTCCCGTGTCAATAAATTTTTCTCCGTGATGGAGCTCTATTGTGAACTCTGATTCTCCCATTGCTACACAACAAAAAACGAAAAAATGTTGATGACTTTAACGCCATAACGTTCGACAACTTTTGGAAGAATGAAGAATGGAAAAAAGTGTAACTCATACCTTTGCAACAATGACGACAGCAGCTCCTTCGATAGAGGAGGCCACGAAAGACAATAACAAACCTCGATCACACAATGGTGGAATGCAAATGCGTTATCAAACAATCAGAAACTGAGATGGGGTGAAGAGGAAGGGTTTCTTTTGCCTCAGTGAAAAGGGAGGAAGAGCAAGGGTTAACTTTTCATTACTGAAGATCAAAGGTTATTCCTTTATTAAGGTAGGGGCATTTTTGACAATATAAAATAGGTAAATAGATTCAGGATTACAAAAAACGTTTGTAATTGGGTATATCCAATTTCGAAACGGAATATTCCGTTAACCCAAACGTTTTTTGTCACTGTAAAGACCCAATTAAAACAAAAAAATTAGTATAGGGACCCAATTAAAAGGAAAAAAACTATAGGAACCTAATTAAAAATTCGGCCAAACTATAGGGACCAACAGAGTAATTAAACCTATAAATAAATATGTAAACCAAATCTTTTTCTAGCATAGAGTCATTTTTTCCAAAAAAGCTTGCAAATAAGGTTTTCAAAATAAAATCACTTTTTCGTATATTTTTACAAGAACTTGGCGGAATCTCTCCTTAAAATAGACTTCACCACCCTCACAGGGTCCCTCACTTTCATCATTCCTTAACTTATCTCAATCCATACACTATTCTCAATTCATTCATCATTTTACCAAAACATACACATAATTTATTCACAACCATAGTTTTGACAATTCTCATCACAACCAGCTATAAATCAGAATCTTTAGCATTTTCAAACATTCAGGAAATCAAACACATTTTCATCAAATTCAATTATTTTCACAGTCATAAATTCAACACAAATTCGTCATTCAACTAGTCCAGACAGTCATAAATTATTTACAGTTACTCATTAAGCTTTTGAGCATTCATGAATTAAAAACTTTTAATTTAAAAACAAAACCCCTACCTCCGTACAGAATCAAAATCAATGAAAACTCTGGAGAAGTTTTCTGATCAAATTGTTAAAGAAAAAACATCAAAAATTGTCTATGCCTCCTAAAATTTTAATTGACCGAACTCAAGGAGAAGAGGAACTACGTTACTATCAACTTCTACCGGACAAATGTAATGCTAACGTATAAAGGAAGAGGATACAAACACTTTTATCGGATTAAATTTTTTATTAAAATTACGAATTTCAAGAAATCGAAGCAAAAATCGTGGAGGTGTCATGACTCTCCTTCAAAGACACTTGGTCTCTCACTTTCATTCCCTTTCCAAGTCTTAATTCAGTGATGATATTAAATAAATAAAAGGCATGATGGTGATTATTTGAGAATTTGTGGTGTTAAGGCGTAGGTGTCATGATAATATATATGTATAAAGGCATTAAAAGCCACGTTGCCAATTTATTTCTTTCCTTTTGCCTTAGTGGCTTTGGCTAAGTAAATGACTCCAAGAAAAAAATATGATTATATATGTATGCATAAGGCATATGAGCCATGTTTCAAATTTGCTTTCTTTACTCCCTTAAAGGTTTCGGCCAAATCTTTTTCCTTTATCCCCTTACCCAAAACTAATAATAATAATAATAATAATAATAATAATAATAATAATTCTTTTTGTATTTTATTTTATTTTATTTTTCATGAACAACTTATTATTTAATTTTCAAAAACTCGAGTTATTATATCTTATTCACCTTACAAAAATTTTTGCTTTCGAAAATTAATATAAGATAAAAAAAATTCATATCAACTCCACTTTCAAAAATATCAAAGAAAAGAAATAGAAAGGTTTGGCATGTTCAGTTTTTTAAATGTAAAAGAAATAATATATTATGAAGGTAACAAAAAAGGTATAGTGTGCTGCGGAGATTTAGAAAGATACTTTAGATTAGGCTCTAACAAGGATGCACAAAACAATGATAGGTAAACAATGATAAGGATGAATGTTCCAAAAGATTCAAGCAACGCATAGGAACATACTCAAACAAGGATATGCACGAACGATAAGGTATGGTTGGAATATAAATCAATTATAGCCAAGAAAGAAGTTCGAAACAAAGGATTCCACTGTAAGCAATCAAGAGAAAGTTGACATCAAACCACATTAGCACGAATAAGGATTATACGTTGAACGAACTAACCCCTAAAACTTAACTTCTAACATTTCCAAACCCCGTGATTCGCATACCTATTATTTCTATTTCGTCTATGATAGTCCATTAGTATTTCCGTATACACAAATCATCAGTATTAAGTTAGTCAGACCTAATACCATGAGAAATGCAACGGTCGACTAATAGCATTGATCAATAGATAGTCTTATTGCATGATAGCCACTCAGAGTATGCAGTGAAGTATAATTAGTCCATTCACAATGTTCTAACAGGAATGAACTGCTCTGATACCATAATGTAACACCCTAACTTTTAGCACCTCATGATAGTACTAAAAGTTCATGTGTTACTTACCTCTAAATCTTTTTAATTTATAATATCTTTATTTAATAACGAGCCTTTGAGAATACGAATTGGACTTTTATTTTAGAAACGGTGAGTCTGTACTTTAAACCTTTTATTCACAAAAATATATATACCCACATAGCATCATATACATAGACATAATCCAAGATTCTAAAAATACAAGTCCTACTCCTCTAAAAAGAATCAAAGACAATAAATGGCGAGGGAAAAGTTTAAGACTAGATCAAACACAGAAGATACGGATACATAGGTACATAAAGTTCTGATGTTCGGTCGCAGCTCCGCACCAAAGATTCCTGAACCTGTTGCTGAAAGAGAAATCTGTAGGGGGATGAGAACATCGTCCTCACATGTTCTTAATAGGAAAAGTGAATGTCGTAAAAGTAATAAACAAAATGCGAATAATTGACTTTACTCTATAAAATTATTCTTTTATCAACCCTTTGAAAATACTTTTTGTTCGTTACCTGGGTTCTCGGTAGGTGGTGACTAGGAGAGAGAGGAAGGTCCCGAGCGGGCGTGGAGCGCGTGCGGGCAACGTCGGAGGGCGGACGGAGCGGAGGGGTGGCCACCTGCAAGGACACTCCAACGATCAAGTCAGAGTCTGTACTGGGGGTGGCAGAATTAGGTAAGGGTGTGACGTATCTTGGGGGGAAAGTTGTCCTCTCCCCTTATATACCGTGCTGGGTGGGCCTGATGGCGACCTAGCCCATTAGTTGAGGTGTCGAGCTGTCTCCTTCCACGTGTGCGAGTCGTCCGTACTTAAGGTCGGTACTCTGGGTATCGACCCTGGGGATTCCGACCCGAATGGTGGCATGCTCAGCGTGGTTAGTTGGATCTCTGGGTCGGGCGTGGCCAACCGACCCGTAGGGATCTGTTATGATTTTTGGGCCTGGGTGGGGCAGTGCCTCGACCCAACGACTTCTTGGGCTGGGCTAACAGCCTGTAACAGTGCCCCCAACGCACCGGCCTCGAGGTCTGGGCCTCGTGGCTGGGCGCATTTGTCTTACTAAGGCGGTGGATTTTCTTCTTTCTCGGTGGCTCGTTGGTGTCGTTTTGCTTTCTTTGCGTTTGATCGCTTCGATTTTTGTGTTGCTTTCTTGGTTTTGGTGCTGGGCATTAAATATCCATCATTTCATTGATTTGAGATTTTGGGTGAAATGGCAAATATGCCCTTGTCTTTTGGCGCTCTTCCTTGGCGTTTACGCTCTCCTCCCTTTATTTTCATTTTGTAACCCCCTCTTTTTTTACTTTTTCCTTCTCTTCTCCCCTACTTTCTTCCGTTGTTGCTGCTCCTACTTCTACTGCTGCTGGTGCTTCAATCGTTCTTGCTCCCTGTCCGTTCCTTGCAAATTCTGTTTCTCCTGGTAAGCTTTCATGGCTTTCCTCTTATTTTGGTTGTTATTTCTTTATCTTTCGTGTATTTGCTTTACGTGTGCTTGGGTCTTTTTGTTTTTTGCTTTTAGAGGGGGTACCACTGGGTTTTGTGTTTCTGGGTTTTCCTGTGTTTTTGCTCATGTTTCTGGGCTAGTACAGGGGGGTTAGGGGGAGATTCGTATTTTTCTTTTTGCTTTCCTGTTTTGAGGGTTCCCGACTTCTCGTGTTGACTAAGTGGTGCCCCCGCTGTAGGTATGGCCGAGCGTCTTGCTTCTTCGAGTCAGGCTCAGCGCCCTTTGGCTGACTTCGTCGACCACTACGCTTGGGTCTCCTCCGACGTGAAGGATACTCCTTCTAAGATGACAAAGGAGTGGCTCCAGAAGTTATGACAATCCGGGCTCTTATGCGGAGGGGGTCCCAAGGAGGCGCTTTATCAGGTTTATGTCCCTGCTGGTCGGGAGCGTGTCTGCCAAAAGAACTTGGCTTCTCCCACGGTTGTTGATTGGCTGTGGGTTTACGAGCCTATGTTCACGACTTTGGGGCTTCGTCTACCCTTTTCTTCTTTTGTTATGAACTTATTGAGTCACTGCGACGTTGCGCTGTCGTAGCTTCATCCGAATAGTTGGGCCTCCATCCATTGCTTTGAGAGGGTCTGCGAGTATCTCTTCCTTCTTACGAACCCTTCTAGTCAGGGGAAGGCTAAGAAGGGTTATATGTCTTTTAGGGCCCAACGGGGGAGCAGAATTTTTGGCCTCTTTGAGGATTCTTTCCATGGTTTTAAGTCTGCCTTTTTTAAGGTTAGACCGGCCGAAGGTCATCAGCCTTTTTGGCTCACGGTTGAGGGGGCTCGGCGGATCCCGACCTACTAGAGTTTTGGTGCGGGGTCTGATTATCTTATAAAGGTGTCTTATGACTGGCTGAGCTCGAAAGATCGCAATATCGTTGATATTCTGTTGGCCATTTTTGGCAAAAAGAACCTTAATCCTCGTGTGTTGATGGGAGACCGGGAGGGCGGTCGAATGTATGTTGGTGGGTTACCTTCCCTTTGAGCTTTTCATGTTTTATTTTTCTATTGGTGATACCTTTCTCTTTCCTTTTGCTCGCAGTTTCTATGGCTAGCGGGAAGAAGACCTTGGCTGACTTGATGAGCCTCATCAAGGGGAACGAAGAGGGTGAGGGTGATTCTCCGCCGACTCCCTCAGTGAGCCAGAAGCAAGGGGAAGCTGGGGAGGCTAGTGGTCGGGTGGATGGGGCTGACCCGGTTTATCGGGAAAGCGCTGTTTCTACCGAGAAAGTTGAGAGGTCTGCTAGCGTGGAGACTGAGATTTTTGAGGAAGATTTTGGTGATGATGAACTGAGGGTTGTGGGTAATCCTAAGAAGAGGAAGCGGGATACCGAAAAGGCCCTCTCGGTTATGGAGAAAAATTTTGATGCTAGGGGCTTTATCGAGTCCCAGCTGCTCCCTGGCACCGAGGATTTTTTCCACGAGATCGATCTCTCTGGGCAGGCCAGGTAGATTTATCGCAGTCTTCTTCGTGCTGCTGCCATTGCCAAGAAAGTGGAGCCTGTTTTGGGCAACTATCATGCCATGGAGGTTAAGCTTCGGAACTCCCAAAAAGATTTGACGGACTCACGATCTCGGGAGGAGTTTTTGAAGGTGAAGTTGTCTGATCATGAGAAGAAGGCTGAAGAGGACACCAAAGAGATTAACAGGCTGTTGGATCAGGATATGGCTTTAATAAAGGACATGAATACCTCTCGAGGTGAGACTGTGGCCATGAAGAAAAGGGTTGAGGAGTTGGAGGAGAAGCTGAAGTTGGTGGAGAGCTCGGCGGAGGCGGTGTCTCGGGAGATGTCTGCTCTGAAGAAAAGGAACAAAGATCTTGCGAAAGGAGCTCGCGATGCCGTTAAGCTGATTGAGGAAGGGATAAAGCTTCAGGTGGCTGTGCTGGCTCCCGATCTTGACCTCTCTCAAGTTGGCGCGATAAAGACTGTGGAGGGTGGGAAGATTGTTGATATTCTTTGAGCATTTGGAAAATTCCCGACTTCTCTTGCTTTCCTTTTGTAATTTGTTTTTGTTTTGGGGCTTACTTAGTAGGCGCCCTTTGGTTGTATTTGAACACTTCTTTTTGCTTTTGCTTAAGCGCTATTTTGGTTATTGTTGGTTTTTATTCAGGCCGTCGTGGCTTTGCTTTTATTTTTTGCTTGCTCGGGCCGCCGCGGCCTTTTGTTTAACCATTTATCATGGTGCTTACTACTTGAGTCGATTTGTTTTCGTTTGGTCCCTTATGGTTCCCGGGGTGATCAGTCCCGAGTTACCGTTAGGTCGACCGTTTGCCTTTTTCGCCACGCTTTTTATTTGAGACTTGCAAAGAGAAAACTTGCAAAAAGTAAAACTTACTATTTTGTTAGACAAGGAAATAATGTAACGCGTAAATAAATGAAGGGTAAAAGATAATGATTTGTATAAGACATAAAAGGAGGAGGAGGAAGTAAATGAAGGGTAAAAGATAATGATTTGTATAAGACATAAAAGGAGGACGTGGGGGTGGAACCCAGAGGGGGGTTGGGGTCGCGTGATCGCCCCTTCTTATGAGTAGAACCTTCTGAGGTTTGCCATGTTCCATGTTCTCGGTATCTCGTTCCCATCCAGTTTTTCTAGCTTGTAGCCCCTTTTGCCAAGGACTTCTTTTACTCTGTAGGGTCCTTTCCAGTTCGTGACTAGCTTGCCTTCTCCCGGTGTTGGTGGTCCTATGTCGTTACGTCGTAGAACCAAGTCGCCTTCTCCCAAGCTCCTTTTTAATACTTTGCCATTGTATTTGAGGGCTACTCTCTGCTTTATTGCTGCTTCTGCTAGGTGTGCCATTTGCCTTGTCTCGTCGGCTAGGTCTTTCTCGATCGCCTCGCTTCCTCCTCCGAGGAGTAGCCTCGGGCTTGGCTCCCCGACTTCGATTGGGATGACTGCGTCGACCCCGTATGTGAGTCGGAAGGGGGTTTCGCCAGTGGATGATTGGGGGGTGGTCCTATATGACCACAGTACTGAGGCTAGTTCGTCTGCCCATAAGCCTTTCTTCCCTTCGAGTCGCTTTTTTAGCCCCTTTAGGATGACTTTGTTGGCTGCTTCGACCTGGCCGTTGGTTTGGGGGTGTTCGACTAAGGAGAACTTCTGTTTGATCCTTAGTCCTTCTAGAAATCCTTTGAACTTTTTATCGGTGAATTGTGTCCCGTTGTCCGATATGATGGCTTCCGGGATCCCGAACCTTGTGATCACCTGCTTTCACATGAACTTTTGGCAATTTGCTGCGGATATGTTGGCTAGTGGCTCTGCTTCTACCCATTTGGTGTAATAATCTATGGCCACTATCAAGTACTTCACTTGCCCGGGTCCTGGTGGGAATGGTCCCAAGAGGTCGACCCCCCATTGGGCGAAAGGTCGGGGAGCCATCATTAGACTGAGCTCCTCGGGAGGTGCTTTGTGGAAGTTGGCGTTCTCCTGGCACTTTTTACATTTTCTCACAAACTCCTGGACATCTGACATCATTGTGGGCCAGTAGTATCCTGCCCTGATGATCTTTCTTGCTAGAGATCTTCCCCCGATGTGGTGACCACAACATCCTTCGTGTACCTCCCTTAGGACGTAGTCCGTCTGGTCGGGGCATAAGCACTTAAGTAGGGGCTGGTGGAGCCCTCGCTTGTATAGCTGTCCTTGTATGATTGTGTACTTTGGAGCTTCCCTTTTAACAGATTCCGCTTCCTTTTGGTCGGGGGGTGTTTCTACATGCTCCAGATATCGGGAGATGGGGTCTATCCATGAGGACAGATTTGGTGCTTGAGTCGTGCACATGATGATTGCAGGTTCCGTTGCTAGCCCTTGGATCAAAGATCTATTCCCCGCGCCGGGTTTGGTGCTTGCAAGCTTGGAGAGGAGGTCGGCTCGGGCATTCCTTTCTCTGGGAACGTGTTGGATTGTGACTTCTTTGAAGCTTTTGCATAGCTCTCTTACCTTTTCCAAGTATTTTTGTAGCAGTGTGTCCCTGGCTTGGTAGCTGTCGTTTACTTGGGAGGTGACGATTTGGGAGTCGCTGCTAACTTCTACTCTTGATGCTCCGACTTCTTTGGCTAGCATTAGTCCCCCTATTAAAGCTTCATACTCGGCTTGGTTGTTTGAGACTGGGAATTTGAACTTGATGGATTGTTCGTAGGCTACTCCTGTCGAGTTCTCGAGGATAATTCCAGCCCCTCCGAACGCTTGGTTGGATGCTCCGTCAATGTGGAGCTTCCACCGTGTGCTCGGTATGTTGGGGGGCTTCTCCTGTGACCTCAACGAGGAAGTCTGCCATGGCTTGGACTTTGATTGCTTGCCTTGGTTCGTACTGTAAATCGTATTGGGAGTGCTCCACTGCCCATGCCATCATTCTTCCCGCCAGGTCGGATTTTTGGAGGACTTGTCGGATGGCTTGATCGGTTCTCAAGACGATTGTGTGCCCTTGGAAGTATTGTTTTAGTCTTCTTGACGAAACTAATAGGGCGTAGGCTAGCTTTTCCAACTTGGTGTACCTCGTCTCTGCCCCTTGAAGTATTTTGCTGATGAAGTATATTGGGTGCTGGGTCTTGTCCTCTTCCCTGACTAGGACCGCCGCCATTGCTTGCATGGTCACAGCCAAGTACAAGTATAGGGGCTCTCCTTCTCTAGGCTTGCTGAGTACGGGAGGTTCCGAGAGTATCCTCTTAAAATGGTTGAATGCCTCTTCACATTCCTGTGTCCATTCAAAGGTGATTCCTTTCTTCATTAGGTTGAAGAATGGGGTGGCCCTTTCAGCCGAGGCTCCGAGGAACCGAGATAGGCTGTGAGCTTCCTGGTGAGCCGTTGTACATCTTTGATGCACCCAGGGCTTGTCATTTTGAGAACGGCTTCGCACTTGTCTGGGTTGGCTTCTACCCCTCTCTGGGTTATCATGAATCCTAAAAATTTTCCTGCTTCCATGGCGAATGCGCATTTGAGTGGATTGAGTCGCATTTTGAATTTCCTTAATGCTCTGAAGACGGCCTGGAGGTCATTTATCAAATTGCTCGGCTCTGCTGTTTTTACCAGGATGTCGTCAACATATACCTCTACCGTCTTACCGATGAGGTCGTGAAAGACTCTACTCATCAGCCTTTGGTAGGTGGCCCCTGCGTTCTTCAGTCCAAAGGGCATTACCTTGTAGCAGTAGGTGCCCCCTGGTGTAATGAAGGTTGTCTTGTCCTCGTCAGGTCGGTGCATCGGGATTTGATTGTAGCCGGAATAGGCATCTATGAAGCTGAGGAAACGATATCCCGCTGCCGAGTCCACTAGGGTGTCAATGTTGGGGAGGGAAAATGAGTCTTTTGGACATGCTTTGTTCAGGTCGGAGTAGTCTACGCACATCCTCCATTTCCCACTGGCTTTCTTGACTAAGACAACATTGGATAGCCATGTTGAGTACTCGAGTTCCTTGATGAACCCTGCTTCTAGTAGTCCTGCTGTTTGCTTAGCGACTTCCTCCGCCCTTTCTTGTGACATCTTTCTTCGCTGCTGGGCTATTGGTTTGGCTTCGGGCTTTATGGCTAGCCGGTGAGACATGACTTCGGGATCTAACCCTGGCATGTCTGATGGGCTCCATGCGAAGAGGTCGCTGTTTGCCCTTACGACTTCTATGAGGGGGCCCTTGAGTTCATGGGGTAGGTTTCTATTAATGAAGGTAAATTGTTCTGCTGACTTCCCTATCTGGAATTTCTCCATGTCCCCTTCTGGTTCGGGTCTTGGTTTGTCCTCCATCCTGACGTCCAGATCTGCTAGGAACATGCCAGCTGCCTTCTTGGATTCTTTCCTTAAGGAGAGACTGGCGCTGTCGCAGGCGACTGCCATTTCTAGGTCTCCCCTTATGGAGCTAATCGTTCCCTTGTCCGTTATGAACTTCATTGTTAGGAACTTGGTGCATATTATAGCTGAGAATTCATTGATAGTTTTCCTCCATAGGATGATGTTATAGGCGGTGGAGTCTCTAAGGACTACGAAGTCTGCCATAACCGACTTCCTGGCGTCGCCAGTTCCTAGGCTGATTGGGAGAGAGATCGTCCCGTCGGGTTTGATGTAGTTATCACCAAGTCCCATGACTCCGTGTTGGTGACTTTTGAGGTCGGATTCCCTGAGTCCCATGGCGTTGAACACGTTCCTGAATAGGATGTTTGAGTCGGCTCCCGTGTCGACGAGGATGCGCCTAACTAGCCCTATTCCGACCATCGCTGTAACTACCATGGGGGGGGAGGGTTTCGGGGAGGTCATTGAACCATTTGTCTTCCAGGCCGAATGATATCGTGGGGAGCCTCTTGCTGGCGGCGGGGCTGTCCGTCGAGATGGAGAGCACCCGGGAGTCCTTTCTTGTTGCCGACTTAGATTTGGGGGGACTATCTCGTCCGACTACAATGTTAACTACAAAAGCTGGGGGGTTACTGGCAT
The DNA here is from genome assembly GCF_000816755.2 of Arachis ipaensis. Lineage (NCBI taxonomy): Eukaryota > Viridiplantae > Streptophyta > Magnoliopsida > Fabales > Fabaceae > Arachis > Arachis ipaensis. Next base: position 17,448,958 of record NC_029788.2, read on the forward strand.
CCCCTGGGGGTTCTTGTCTTGGTTTGACAGCCTGGTTTCGGTCTTCCTCGGAGCGTTCCCTTTCTCGCCTCCTCGGCTCCCTGATGAGTCGGGAGAATTCACTCAGTTTCCCCTCTCTGATGGCCTGTTCCAAGGCATCCTTGAGGTCGAAGCAGTCTTGTGTTTTGTGACCAAACCCCTTGTGGTAATCGCAGTAAAGGCTTTTGTTACCTCCCGTTCTCTCTTTCAGGGGCCTAGGTCTGGATAGGATTCCGTTGTCTGTGATTTGCTGGTAGACTTCCACTATGGGCGCCGTAAGTGGCGTGTAGTTCGTGAACCTTCCTACCCGTGGTTGCTTGGGTAACTTGTTTAGGGTGCCGTCTCTAGGAACTTCTTTGTACCTTTCGGTCTGATGCGCCTGCCGAGCTGGCGGGTTGGGGGGTTGGCGTTTATTGGCTGCGACGACCTGGCTAACCGCTTCATCATTAATGTATTCTTTGGCTATGCTTTGGATTTCCTGCATGGTCCATACAGGCTTGGTTGTTAGGTATTTTCTAAAGTCTTCATTCAGCAGGCCATTTGTTAGGCATAGGCTAGCGACTGAGTCCGTGAGGCCGTCGATTTTTAGACATTCGTCGTTAAATCTGTCCAGGAATTTCCTGGTCGGCTCACCGGGTTTTTGGGTAACCCCTAACAAGTTAATCGGGTGCTTCGCTTTGGCTATGTGTGTCGTGAACCGTGATAGAAACTTCTGGGATATGTCTGCGAAGGTCGTGATGGATCCTTGTGGGAGAGTGTTGAACCATCGGATCGCCGGGCCGGCCAGGGTTACGGGAAACGCTCGGCACCTAACAGCGTCGCCTACTCCTTCCAGATTCATCCTTGCTTCAATAGCTGTGACATGTTCCTGGGGGTCCTTGGTCCCATCATATCTCATGTCCGTCGGCTTGTCGAAGTTTCTCGGGAGCCGGACCTTGAGAATTGAGGGGTGAAAAGGGGTTGCTCCGATGATGATGGGATCTTCTTGTCTCCTGGCCTCTTCTTTCTGGAACTGCCAACGGCTTTCCGACTTGCTTCGAGTGGGTCTGGAAGTTGCTTGTGTATGCGCCTCTTCGTGCCTTGTTAGGCTTCTACCTTGGCTATCGTGCGCACGGAAGGGGGAGCGGGTGTGGGCGTGGGACCGGCTGACACCGCCGTGTGAGCGGCTGGCGTTTCCCTCGGATTGGTCCCTCGCCGCCAATTTCTGCTCGAGGTTCTGTACCCTGTGCCTAAGCTCTTACATGATCTTGGCGCTGTCAGCCCTCGTTCCCCCGAATGGACGTCTTTTGGGAGTCTGGGTATACATTTGGTTGGGCTGAACGGATGGTCTCGGGTGCTCGGCAGCGTAGGCCGTTGAGCTTGCTCTGCTTAAACGGGCTCTGCCTCCTTCGTGGAGCTCCTCCGAAGTGATGTGTCGCTCCATGTCTGCGTCGGGATTCCCACAGATGGCGCCAATGTTTGTTACCTGGGTTCTCGGGTTATCGGTAGGTGGTGACTAGGAGAGAGAGAAAGGTCCCGAGCAGGCGTGGAGTGCGTGCGGGCAACGTCGGAGGGCGGACGGAGCGGGGGGGTGGCCACCTGTAAGGACACTCCAACGATCAAGTCAGAGTCCGTACTGAGGGTGGCAGAATTAGGTAAGGGTGTGACGTACCTTGGGGGGAGAGCTGTCCTCTCCCCTTATATACCGTGCTGGGTGGGCCTGATGGCGGCCTAGCCCATTAGTTGAGGTGTCGAGCTGTCTCCTTCCACGTGTGCGGGTCGTCCGTACTTAAGGTCGGTACTCCGGGTATCGACCCTGGGGATTCCGACCCGAATGGTGGCATGCTCATCGTGGTTAGTTGGATCTCCGGGTCGGGCGTGACCAACTGACCCGTAGGGATCTGTTATGGTTTTTGGGTCTGGGTGGGGCAGTGCCCCGACCCGACGACTTCTTGGACTGGGCTAACAGCCCGTAACACTTTTTAATTTTACTTTAGACAATTAATTGCTTTCATTAAGATTTCTGAACTTAAAATAAAACTCATTTAAAACAATAATTCTTAAATACTTTAGTACATAAACTAATAGTACCAGAAATCCAATTGAACACACAAGCAAGACAGAATAAGACAACTAGCACAATCATCGAGAAAATACAACAAGCAAAACACAATTAAATGCAAATACGCAAACAATATGATGCATGTCTGTCCTAGACAGGCCATGAGCTCACGCGTCGATTGTCTACTCGCAACCCGACATTACTCGGGGCGAACCCCCGATTATGGTTTCTTTACCGTGTCAGTCAGGCACAATTATCATTATGGGCGGACCCATGTCCGTTAGGATACCTTGGCATCACGGTAGAAACAGGCTATCAATTAGGCGAACATTCCAGCATTATCAATCTTAGGCTATCAGTCAGGGGGGAACTTTCGCATTAGCAATTTGGTACAAAGGCCTAATCAATCAAGCAATATGCTATCAGTCAGGCGGGCACTTCCGCATTAGCACTTTCATTCTCTTTCTCTTTATTATGCCTCCACATCACCAATTACACACACACACCTCCGCATCACCTACATTACTAAACGTACCTCCACATCACCGCTTAATTACACATATCTCCGCATCACCAAATAATCAATCACTCTTACCTCCACATCACCATATAGGTATACTTTCAATCTTAGCATTAAAACCTTTAATTTTCATATATCCAAACTTCTTTAACATTTAATTAAAGAAAAATTTAGTTTCTTAATAAAAGATCTCAAAACAAAATGCTTTTCTTCATAATTCGAAATCATAGCATAATTTATTCTTTCTTAACAAATTGAAAATAAATAATATAGTTTTTAAACTCAACTTTCTTTTAGATAAAGCTTTAACAAATCTCAGAGTTTTATAAAATTTCTGCAGTATTTCCTCTAAAAATTCGGGCTTTGCCACCTTTCAAGGGTCCCTACCAAACCATTTTCAATTCTTGAAAACCCTTTTTGATAATTCAAACAAATCAAATTCAATACTGTAAATCCATTTTCAATTCTCAAAGGTCACTTTCAATAAATCAAATAACCCAGGTCCAATAATCAAAACATTTACAAATCTGAAATCTAACCAATTCCAATATCAAAATCTTTTCCAACTCTCTATTCATTACTAATAAATCAAATTTTTAATACAAAGACCTTTTTCTCAATATGAATAAATATGTAAACCAAATCTTTTTTTTAACATAGAGTCATTTTTTCAAAATAAGCTTGTAAATCAGGTTTCCAAAATAAAATCACTTTTTCGTATATTTTTACAAGAATTTGGCAGAACCTCTCCTTAAAATAGACTTCACCACACTCACAGGATCCCTCACTTTCCTCATTCCTTAACTTATCTCAATCCATACACTATTCTCAATTCATACATCATTTTACCAAAACATACACATAATTTATTCACAGCAACAGTTTCAACAATTCTCATCACAACTAGTTATAAATCAGAATCTTTAGCATTTTCAAACATTCAGGAAATCAAACACATATTCATTAAATTCAATTATTTTCACAGTCACAAAAATCCAACACAAATTCGTCATTCAACCAGTCTAGACAATCATAAATTATTTACAGTTACTCATTAAGCTTTTGAGCATTCATGAATTAAAAACTTTTAATTTAAAAACGAAACTCCCTACTTCCGTATGGAATCAAAATCAATAAAAATTCTGAAAAGGTTTTCTGACCGAGCTGTTGAAGAAAAAAATGTCAGAAATCGTCTGTGCCTCCTAAAACTCTAATTGGCCAAACTCAAAGAAAAAAAGTGCTACGTCACCATCAAATTCTATCAGACAAAAATAATATCAACGTGTAGAGGAAGAGAGAATACAAACACTTTTATCAAATTAGATTTTTATTGAAATTATAAATTTCAAGAAATCGAAGTCAAAAATCATGGAGGTGTCAAGACTCTCCTTCAAGGACACTCGGTCTCTCACTTTCATTCTCTTTCCAAGTTTTAATTTAGTGATGATATTGAATATAATAAAAGGCATGATGGTGATTATTTGAGGATTTGTGGTGTTAAGGCTTAGGTGTCATAATAATATATATGTATAAAGGCATTAAAAGCCACGTTGTCAATTTATTTCTTTCCTTTTGCCTTAATGGCTTTGGCCAAGTAAATGACTCCAAGGTAAAAATATGATTATATATGTATGTATAAGGCATATGAGCCATGTTTTAAATTTGCTTTCTTTACTCCCTTAAAGGCTTCGGCCAAATCTTTTTCCTTTATCCCCTTACCCAATAATAATAATAATAATTTTTTTTGTATTTTATTTTATTTTAAAATATCTCATTATAATAAAAATTATTTAAAAAGTCTAATAAATTTTAAACTTAAAGTATCATAAAATTTAATTTAATTATTTTTAGAAAAATAATTTTCTTTAAATAAAATAATAAATCATGAATAACTTATTATTTGATTTTCAAAAACTTGAGTTGTTATACCAACAATTATAAAAGCTCTAAAAGAAGAGTTTGAAATGAAAAATCTTGAAAAGACTAAATTTTTTCTCGCCCTGCAGATCGAGCATACGAAAAATATAATTTTTATTTATCAAACAACATACACAAAAAAAAATCTTGAAGAGATTTTATATGGATAAGTCACATCCATTAAGTACCCCAATGATCGTAAAGTCTTTGGATATGAAAAATGATCAATTTCGTCCTAAAGAAGAAAATAAAGATATTCTTGGTGCTGAAGTACCATATCTTATTATCATTGGAGCACTAATGTATCTTGCTAATAATACACGACCTAACATATCAGTTGTTATAAATTTACTAGTAAGGTATAGTTCCTCTCCAACTAGATGATATTGGAATGTAATTAAACAAATATTTCGATATCTTCATGAAACAGTTGATATGCTATTTTATCCATGTGAATCCACGTCACAATTAGTTGACTATGTAGATGTAGGATACTTGTATGATCCAAACAAAGGAAGATCTCAAACAGATATCTATTCACATATGATGATACAACTATATCATGGAGGTCTAAGAAATAGACGATAGCAGCAGCATCCTCTAATCATGCTGAAATACTAGTGATACATGAAGCAAGTCACAAGTGTTTTTAGCTCAGGAGTTTAATCTAATATATTGTATCATCTTATGGACTGACTGATAGAAAAATAGTTTCAACTGTTCTGTTTGAAGATAGTATAGCACGTATTGCTCAACTTAAGGGTGGATACATCAAAAGTGATAGAACAAAACATATTTCTCATAAATTCTTCTTCATCATGATCTTCAAAATCAAAGAACAATTGATATCCAACAGATCCGCTCAAGCGATAATCTGATAAATTTATTTACAAAACCACTTCCAAAATTCTTCTTTGAAAAATTGGTAGATTAGATTGGAATGCGTCGATATCGAGATATTAAATAATGTCGACAAGAGGGGCAGACTGTACTCTTTTTTCTTTGGTCAAGTTTTTATCCATATTGGATTTTTCTTGACAAGATTTTTAACGAGACAGTCCTTATTATAAATGATATTGTACTCTCTTTTTTTCACTGAAGTTTTTTTCATTAAATTTTTATTTAGTAAAATTTTAACGAGATATAATTCTAAATGAACATCTAAGAAAAAGTATTGTGATAAGGATAGATGTGGATGGCTATTAATATTTAGATGGCTTAGTTTCTCAAGAAGGAGAATTCTTAAGTTTTCAAATGGATTACATTAATGAAGATTGAAAATAAGAAACTTAGTACGACTATAAATAGGAAGCTAAGTCTCACACTATATACACAACAACAATATATATAAAAACACTCCTCTTTCTTTATATGCTGCAATATATAATTAGTAAATATTGGTAAATATTAATACGAGAGTCTTCTATTTATATTTTTATTTTATATTTATTTTTTTATTTATTTAAATAATAATAATAATAATAATAATATAGGATATTGATTATTAAAATAAAAATTTAATCATTTTACTTTTTGTCAAGCTTACTTATACAAAAAAGGAGCATCATATATACTTTAATAACCCTTTTTACTTCACTGCCTAAATGCTCATTTTATTAGGTTATATTTTTTCTAGCACCATTAGCGAAAATAAGAGCTCTAATTTTTTGGGTTTTTTTAAATAAATAAAAAAAACCTTTTATTTATGAATATAAATAATTTGTAACGTTTTTACAAATTTACACTCTATTACTTATCTCGTTTACCATGTAAACAAAATAATACTGTGTGTATTTCATTTACATAGTGTTATTGTGTTTACACTATAAATGAGATAAACGATAAGTTATGACGTTTATACGGTACGATAAATTTTCAACAGTTATAAAAGGATTTGCAATTATTTGTACTTTCCACAAACATTTCACTTCTTTTTCTCCTTTGTTTTTCTTCCAAAAATTAAGCAAAAATGTCTGGTAGTGGATATGTGGTTGCAAGTATGTATCCCAATTGTCATATGAGAAACAGTGACACTCGGATGATATTTGAGTGTGATTATCTAATTCTGTTGCGCATTTGGCGAGTAAGTTCGTTGTCCAAGCTAAAAAGTCTGATATTAAAGAGCATTGGTGCTAGCGGAAGAAAAGAGGTTGGAAGAGTTAGGTATAGCTTGCTAGCACCGATAGGAAATGGATTTTTTCGGTTTCATCTGTTTTGACTCCATGGCGATGAGCATGTACGCCTCATGTTTGACATCCATGGGAGAATAATGGCAGAAAGTAATGAAGCTTTCTACAGAGGTTGATGTTCGTAGCGGTGGATCTGGCCACTCGAATTTTGTACAGAATGACCCACCTCTTGCACCACCACCGCTACACTATGCTAATCCAGCGGAAGATATGGATGTGGATGGTGAGGAGTCCGATGATGAGTATGTTCCCGATAGCAACGATATTGGTTCTTGTGAAGATGATGAGAAGGAGGAGTTTGTACCAGAGACTTCGGTCGATGCATCTATTCAATATCTTCTACTTGCCCCACACCTAATTCTGGTCTTATCAATTGTACCCAATTATTATCATACATTGGATCTGGACACGATGCTTGTGAAAACTCTATTTTCCAACATGGGTGGAGACGATTACGACATAGATGATGGTGTGGAATTTAGGGTTGGCCTCAAATTCAAAAGCTGAAAGGCAGTAATGCAAGGTGTGAAGAATTACAGCATTCACAGAAGTGTTGAGTACCGAGTTGTGGAGTCAGATCGATTAAAGCACCATGTGCATTGTCGGCAATTTGCAGCAGGATGTTCTTAAAGTCTCTGTGTTGTCCTCCGACAGAATCTCAGATATTGGTGAGGCCAAGTTTAATTATGGTGTATATTCTTATTTATCATGATTATATTTGTTATAAATGCGTACCATATATATTTTATTTCCTTAGGGAGGTGCATAGGTTTGGAGGTGCGCATACCTGTTTAGTCCCCACCATGTCTCAGAGCCATCAACAGTTGGACAGCAACCTCATCTATAGTGTCATCCTGTCCCTGATATAGTCCAGCCCATCAGTCAGTATTCCTGTTCTACAAGGTGCAGTTAGGCAAAACTATCACTTCAAATCATCGTACAGAAAGATCCGGATGGCGAAGAAAAAGACAATTGCGTAAATATACAGTGGTTGGGAGGAGTCATAAAATAAGGTGCTAAGGTTTTCCAGGCATTGCATAGTTGTTGTCCCAGAACAGTTTGTGATTTTAGAGCCGTATTGTACTATGATGGGCACTTGGTGGTCCGCGACTGCAATCAATTCGATAAAGTATTCTAGGCTTGATGGAGAAAGACTCCTTCCTCTGCACACCTTGTTGCTAAGCATGAGGAGGCTTGATACCAAGGAGCTCCTTTACCCACTCCCAGGTTGAGTGCCTGTACCATATTTGAAAATTACTTAAGCACCTACCCGCTGGCTTCCTGTGTGTGCGTAACCCAAGGTGGTACGCAACATCTTGCAGGGTGATGGTGTACTCACCCCATGGCAGGTGAAAAATGTGGGTCTCCGGACGCTAGTGCTCTACGAATTCAGTTATCAGGGAGTTATCAAACATGAAGTCCCTGAGTTGCACCGTGTCGCCAAACCCAGCCTCCCTCAAGTAAGAGACAATGTTATCCGATGGTGCAAGCGTGTGACTCACTCGCCTAAGAAAAAGTAGGCGAGACCTCTGATAAAAAATAAAAAAGTGGAATAAGAAATATATTTCAAAAGTAAACATTTAAATGCCGAAATAAAAAGATAAAAATATACTAAACAAGTATTTCACATTTCATAACTTAGTTGAAAACAGAATAATTAATTTTTGAAAATCAAACGTCAAAAAAACATATCGAACAATCGTAAGTCCAATTAAAACATTGAATAACAGTTAAAAAAAAGTTATCTACCATAATCAAAATTAAAATTAAAAATATAGAAATCAAATTAAAGAAATAGCGAAATGCAATAAATATTTACTAAATAAATTAATTTAATTAACAAGTTAAATCATACTTATCAATTAATACTTACTAACAATACATTCAACCACCTAACAGATACTACTATAAAAGTACTCTAACAATGACAATAACTATATGCTTATTTAATTTAGACATGAAAAAAACAACAATAACCTAAAAGTCGATTGTCCCAGTGATATGTCATATCGTGTTCAGGCGATTGATGTCCTCATCTCATGCATCTGCACGCATCATAATCTCTGAGTACCTCAATAATATGAATAAAAATTGCTAGCGGTGGGAGAAAACAAGTAGAAATGGTTCAAAAGTGACTTCAAGTCACGCTGTAAACGAATTCAATATATAGGCGTTACTTATCTCGTTTACAATGTAAACGATACCACGTAGTGTGTAACGTGCTTATCAGTGTAACGAGATAAGTAATAGAGTGTAAATATGTAAAAATGCTACAAATTACTTATATTCGTAAATAATTTTTTTTATTTATTTAAAAAAATCCTAATTTTTTTACACTTTTAAAAAATAGTGTAAATTTGGTTTTTGCATTTTATGCATGAAAGGCACAAATTGGTAAATTCCTGTGACTTGATTTATAATGGTAAATAAACAATTTTTTATTAAAAAAAAGCTGTTTGATCTGGTAAGCCTAATTCAAGTTAATTTTGTATGGTAAAGGACAAATAGGTTCCTGAGCTTTTAATTTGTGGACATTTAACTCCTTCAAGAATGAAAAATACAAAATGATCACTGACTTCTCAAAATGCCGTACAAATTGGTCCTTCCGTTCAATCTGCTTCGCAACACGTTATGGGTTTAGATTACCTGACGCTTATGTGGCGTAACAATGGGTATGTGTCTCCAGGATGGTGTGAACGGGGCTGACGTGGTCGACTGGAGAAAGTAATGGGACGTTGTGGTCCTTGGTCACTAAGACGACGTCGTTGCTGTTCCGTGAAGCAGTTTCATTGAAGCTTTGTGATTATACTTGCGTCTGCCGTGGAGAGTGGTAAGTATATTGTTGTTTAAATTTGTTCTGCTTATGCCCATTATTTGTTATCAATGTTGTAGGATGGGACTAATAGAGACCGTAAGTGATTGGCGTTGGTGATTAGTTGTGGGGTTAATCATTTGTCACGTATTGTTTAGAGAGGTTTTGGAGATTTTGATAATAAAGGTTGGTTTTGTGTTGTGTTGTGGATTGAAAAATTTTACAGATGGTTGATGTATTCAGTGTTCTCATGTTCCATCATGGGGGGGGGGATAACTTTTCAAGGGTATCTATCGGTGAGTTAGTCTATCTGCATGGTCAAGTTGAGAAGTTTCTTTCGATGGACTTGGATTTTGTCAATTTCGGAGATCTGGTCACGATGTTCAAAGGACTGAGATATCAATCGTATAAGGAGGCTTACTGTATGATCCAAAAAGCAAAGATATGGTGTCAGGTTGCATGTACTGAGGGGGATACATGGATCAACCAAATGCAACAGGCTAACTTGAGGAACAAAGATACGGGAGAGTTTTACATTTTTTTACCATCCTGTTGACCAACCTACGATCGCAGATGATGATTGTAAGAAAAATGATGAGGTTGAGGAAGAAGTCGATCCAAATAACTTGGAGAAGTTTGATGACTCATCTACTGATGATGATAGCGATGGCAGTGAGAAAAATGAGCTAAGATGATGAGAGAAAAAGGGTTAGGGCTGGCAAAGGGAAGAGGAAACAAGTGTTTCCATCGTCGAGGAAAGGGGTTGAACCCAAGGAGAAGCCAAAAAAACAAGCAACACATGAGTTTAAAAGGCAGAAATTTAAAGTAAGTGTGGTCAAACAAGGCACAAATATAAGACTTGTAAGGGTGTGCCATCCAACCCAAATTGAAAATTTAAGACCAGGAAACCTAAGAAGAAGACCCATGACAACCTTTCTCTTGTGGTTCTACCACTGTCACAATCAGCACCTCAGACAGAGGTACTTGCTTGGATGAAGGATCTTTATGTCCCCCCGATAAAATGTTGAAGGATTTAGTTGTCAATTTTAAAAGTGTTAAAGGACATATTTGTATTTTTTAATTTGTTTGATGACCACACTGTCTTTCTTCATTTCAGGGTGAATAGCATAATTCATATATTCCAACCAACCAGAATCATTCTGCAGCTACCACAACTTCAGATGTAGTCCAACAACAAGCTGCTCCAGAAGCTGCATATGTGCCTATTTATGCAGTCCTTGCAAGGTAAGGCCAGGTTCTATTCAAACCTCCAGCCAGAGTTCCAGCAAGGCCATCCAATAGAACCTTGCGACCAAAACAACCAATTAGAAGGAAGGATGATGGCAAACAACATGTTCAAGGATCACAGCAGCCAAGTGCAGAAGCAACTGAAGGACCATCTGATGAGACTCTGGCTGTAGCAAGCACTGGAACTAAAAGAATGTTTCGGTTCATCCCCACCCCAGGAATCAACAATTCCAAGAAATAATGTTGCTATCTTAGGAAGTTAGTCGTAACTGATGTAAAAAATTGGACAAACTTATTTTCATTTGTTATGCATTCTAGTATCTTTTTGGCAAAATTATGATGCTCAGGTTGTGACCTGTTATAAGACTACTTATCATATTTTGTTAGGATTATAATCCTTCAAACTTATCTTATGGTTCAATGTTCAATGATCCAAATTATTTAATGAATTTTACATACCCGGACCATCAACATAATATTATATATAGCCATTTAAAGATATGATGTTACAGCAGCAGCATATTATCATTCATCAAAGGATAAACATAACTACATTATGTCAATTTTTTCTCACAAGAGCGATGCTCAACATCTAATAACACTTAATAACAACAACAGCAGTACAAATTACTACCAAACATATAACAATAATCCACATATTAGATTTTTTTTCCCTCTCTAGACAAGCAAGCTTCTTCTCTAACTTAACCAGCCTCTGTTCTACTTTATTCTTGCACAAGTACTGTTCCAGGTCGTCAACTTCGTTGTCAGTAATTGACTTTTTAGTAGCCCCAATTTTTGCAACATGATCATCAACTTAGACAAAAAACTTGCAGTGGGATGAATTTTTCAACTGCAACATCAACAATAAAATCAAAATTCAGCTAAACACATGAACCAACTTCAAGATTCACAGAACTATGTTACCTTGAAGAAGGGGCACCCAAGAAACAACCGGTTGGGGTTAGTTGGCGTCCTGGACTTGTACAGTACAGCATACACGCCACACCTGCAGATCGGAGCAATGATGTCCTTCTCGTCTCCAGCCTCCACGCAACGAATGTGAGACGACAATCGGACTTGTTGGGTACTCGAAGAACCTCCTTCACTGGCCATAGACGCCCTAGACACAACAAACCCCTAACTATACAAGTGCGATGGCGTCTGGGACCAATTTGGAGAATTAAGGCACCTCCCAAAATATCAGAGCAGAAGGACCTAGTTGTTCTCCAAATGAATGTCAACATCTGATCCTACCCCGTAACGGATACATCACTCCGTTATCTCCACATGGACACCACATCAGACTTTTTCGTTTGACATTAGAAAGCAGATTGAACGGAAGGACTAATTTGTACGGCGTTTTGAGAGGTCAGAAATCGTTTTGTATTTTTCATTCTTGAGGGAGTTAAATGTCCACGAATTAAAAGTTTAGGGACCTATTTGTCCTTTACCCATTTTGTATTATATATACTTTTTTATTCAAATATAAGTTCATAATATGTATATTTAACACGAGTTAAACCCCAAAATAGTCCTTGAGATTGGCCTCATGCACTAAAATCGTCCCTGAGATTCCAATTGCACCACCTGAGATTGAAAAAAATGCACCATATTAGTCCCTAGCCGATTTTTCATTAACGACGTGATGACATGGCATGATGACGTAGACTGTAAGTGACACGTGTCACTTCATGATTTGACCACATGTAATGGTATGATGATGTGGTGACCAGTGACACGTGGCATGCCGACGTGGATGGTTGTGCCACGTGTCGCAACAGTATTCGTCCACGTATCATCCATTATGTCATCGTTGTATATGCACCAAATTAGTCCCTCATTTTGCATTAAGTGACTCATTTTAGTCCCTGAAATTGAATGTCGTGCACCAAACTAGTCCCTTCACCAATTTTTTCTCATTTTTTTTAAATTTAAAATTTTAATATCTTGGATACACTAATTTCAATTCTATTTTTTCATATATCGTTTAAATACAAGTGCTTTTATAAAAAATTTTAAGATTTTAGTTTTAATTATATAATTTTTTAATAATTTAACATTAGTAAATTTTGTATTATATAAGTATGTTATTATAAAAAAATAATTATATGATTGATTAGACACATTTTTTCATAAAAAAACATGTATTTTTAACAAGAAATTAATAATTAAAATAAATATTTTTTTCTTATGAAATACACGTTTTCGTTATGTGTAAATGAGTTAGATTGAAGACACTTCAAGCACTCTCACTACCATCTTTGACATCTGCAGTCTAGACGAAAGAGGTCGGAGATGGTAATGATAGAAGTTTGAAATGCCTTCACATCAACTCCAAAACGGAGGTTATTAGGGGTATCCACAAGAAAAAAATATTTTATAAAAGTACTAAAAGAGGTCGGAGATGGTAGTGAAGATACTTGAAAAGCCTTCACGTCAACTCCAAGTCGGCAATTAGGGTATTCACAAGAGAAAAAATATTTTATAAAAACACTTTTATTTGAAGAACATGTGAAAAAATAGAATTGAAATTAATGCATCCAAAAATATTGAGAATTTTGAATTTATAGAAAAAAATGAGAAAAAACTGGTAAAGGGACTAGTTTTGTACAGGACATTCAATTTCATGGACTAAAATGAGTCACTTAATGCAAAGTGAGGGACTAATTTGGTACATATACAACGATGATATAATGGATGACACATGGACGAATACTGTTGCGACACGTGGCACAAACGGATACGTGGTCGAATAACATTGTGACACGTGGCACAACCATCCACGTCAGCATGCCATGTGTCACGTGTCACCACATCATCATACCATTACACGTGGCCAAATTATGAAGTGACACGTGTCACTTACAGTCCACGTCATTATGCCATGTCATAACGTCATTAATGGAAAATGGGTCAGGGACTAATATGGTGCATTTTTTTCAATCTCAGGGACGTAATTGGTGCAATTAGAATCTCAGGAACGATTTTAGTGCACGACGCCAATCTCAAGAACCATTTTAGGGTTTAACTCAGTTAACACATCATAATTTTATAGTAGTGGATTACACCTCTTTCTCCCCTTGCATGACCAATTACAAATTTTAAGATAAGATTCGAACGTTGATCTGAAAGGGGGAAAAATGTACATTTTGTAGTTGCTGCTTTGCGTTTGATTTATTTCACCTGATTACAATGAGGTTCCATTTCACAATTAAGATAACACTTCATATAAATTTGCAAAATCATAGCTGAAAGGGATATCAGCCTAGCTTAGTATAATAACATTTGTTACAATGTCTTTTTTTTCTGTACAATAATAATATTTACTATACAGTGATCCCTGATATGTAAATTATGTACTCTTAGCTTTTGGCAACTGAAGCTATTACAATCTTGTGGCATTAGATTTTGGAAGTTGACTACGCCCTCATGAAACCAAATTAACTTGAAAGGGAAGTGTGTGTTGAAACTCTTCCTACAAAGGGATCCATCCCTGTAGATCATGAAACATTAAGAAATTAGGGTTAGGATTTTGTCTTGTGCATTCTTTTTCTTGTTTTTTGAAGTGAAATTAACTAAAAGGTGTTAGATGTGTTGTGCATGTACCTTGATTTGTCCCATCTCAGTACCACAAAGAATAATGTCATTCGCGGCAAGAAGGCTTGTAATCTTGCTTCCGGCCGATATTCTCCCGAGTTTTTTCGGTGTCCCTCTCAACCAGATCTGGTTTGGAAGATTGTTCCAAGTTATACAGTTGATGATAACCTGATTTTGCTGTAATTTGGCTATATTTGACAGATATTTAAACATTTTGCACTTAAGTTTTATATCATCAACTAATCAAATATTTTATTTTGATATAACTTGTGGTTATGGAATGTGTTAAAATCTCTTTAATGAAATAGTTATATATAATTAAATGACTATATATCTTTTCTATAAGCATAGCTTGAATTTTCTAATGTAATATCTTTATTTTTGTTTTAACTAACCTGAATGCTATTTGCAGATGAGCTGGAGATTAGGTATATGAAGTCTTCTACCACTTCCATAGCCATCACACTATCTCCTTTGTCAGAATGGATTGAAATCTTGGGTTTCCCAATTTTTTTCTTCCATTCCTAAAGAATTCATCTATGTTAATACAAAGCAATGGTTTGTTTTTTTCTTTTTCTTTTAAAGTTTTGAAATCTGAAACTCATAACAATATTTAGTTTCTCACCTTGAATGTTGTGCCTTCAACATGCTTACTTGCACTATAGAGCCAATCTCTATATGCTACAATTGAATGTATTGGCTTACTTTGCTTGATCCAACTCCTTGTTGGTGGTTTGATTTCTTGTTCCCTGTTGTATGTTGTGGAATACTCCTAAAAATGAAACACCATGTTTACTTGTATCTTATTGGTCCTAGAATGGTAGAATGTGTTTGTACAACAACAGAGAAACTAACCTGTATGCTTGAATCTGTGCAGCCAATGTATAACTTTCCTCTAGTTAGTGTCATGCATTTTACATGCTTACCTTTGAAAATATTTCTGATTGCCCTTGAATCATTAGCTATCTGTAAATGTAAAATGTTGGTGTTATATAACAATTGTTTTGGAGTCTTAAAAAGTTATCAATTCTGCATTAATCTAGTAATTAGAAGCATGATTAGGAACATTTGTTTTGTGTCTGAATATGCTTTGAAAAGCTTCACTGTTATGCAAATGCAGCACTAATCATGACTAAGTTCCGAAGCATCACCTTTATTCCTTGGCTTTCAGTAATCGCGAAAATTGTTTCACCCGATGCATGTAACTGATGGATTGGTTCCTTGAAGACTATTACTTCAACACATTCCAACTTTCTCTGGACCATTCTCCACACCTATTTGATTTTGTGTTATATAAGATAACAGTTTCACCCTGGTTGAGAATAATAGAAATTAGTGTGCATATCGAAAGTTAAACCTTACCCTTATGGTTCCATCGGTGGATCCACTTAAGAGGCTATCCGATGGTTCAGATAGCGAAAAGCATGTCACGGACTTCTTGTGCTCCTTAATGTCCCATACAAGACTAGCTGAGTGCCCTCTAATATCCCACACCTTTTTTAATTCACCAACAAACTCTGATTTTACTTTTTTCCATTCAGAAGGTTTCACCTCAGAAACAGACATTAGTTGCTATGTCTAACATGATTTAACATGAACTCTTTTCCATGCTTTAGAACAAAAGAAATGCATAACACCTTCACTCAGGTCATGTGTTCTTACCTTGATTGAACCATCTGAATATCCACTGAATAGGAGTCCCTTGTAGTATATGAGGGAGAAAACTGCTATGTTGAAGTTTCGACTTGTCTCAAGGATTTGCGTGTGAACACAAGAAATACGCTGCTCTTACCACCATAATAATGATTTGAGGCGATGTAGAAAATAAACCAGTTAGTGCAAGGCACTGGAATAAAGAAATAGACAACAAGAAGAAGCTCAAGAAAATTTAAGAACCTAAAAAACAATAATACTTTTAAGTCATTTAGTTATTATGCAATTCCTTTTAATCCTTATTCCTTACTATGATCATTGATCTTAGCCTGCTGATAAACATAGTTTTGTGTCATAATATTTAAGGAATAAATTCACCTGTTATGTTTATGCAATGTTGGGACATCAATTGTGCCAATTATGGGGACATTATATAAATGTTATTCATAGAAGTTTTATCACTAATGATACATGAATGAGTACTTACTGATATGTTTGGCAACAGGAAATCAGCTACTTTGTGTAACTCCTCAGCCATCCAAGTTACATTTGAAAGACGTCGTAACGATTCCTTTACTCCTTCAGAGAAATGAATCAGTTTCTGCTTTCCTACATTAAAAAGATAGAGAGGAAAGAAAAAACTCATAATCAACACATAGTGCAGCAACAGAATTCCTATGATTAACACAAATTTTTTATAGCATTTTTTAATTCTCATATGCTAAGGTGGCCACGTTACCTTTACCAGTGGCATAATTATAAATGCATAGACATGCTAGAAGTCTTTCTTCTAGCTCCATCCCAGGATGCAGGAATTGCTCAATTCCACTCAGTATGATCTCGGATGCCGAATATCTGAGGCTATCCGAGCTTTTAGATATTTGACATCCGAGCCATGAAATTGCTACAAGACAATCTCTAGAGACCATTTTCATCTTGCTTCTTAATCCACTCTCTAAAGCATGGAAGATGGAATCTCCAACACTTAACATAGATTTTGCAATTTTACTGCACCATAAGTCTGTGCCAGTATCCTGCATAATCATGAAATTTGCTCATCTCCATAATAGCTTTTCTGAACAGCACAAATCATATACATATACTTCTATGATGCACAAATACCTCAACTTTCCTCATGTATGCATATCGTATGTGTATATGCATCAATACTGCTAGATTAAACTTCTCTTTATTATTGACTACTTTTATGAACTAAAAATAATATTGTTCATTTGATCATCCTATCTATTATTTGGAACAGTCAATCATATCTGACATAATTATTAAGAATTGATGAAGATTGCTTTAAGTATTCATATTTTATCATTTTTATAAAATTGTTTGTATGTAGATATAGATGAACTTTGAACTTTTTCTCATATAAACATTTAAGGAAGCTGTACCTGTAGACTCTGATCCAACCAGTTGAAGTTTCTTATCATATTGTGGTGATAGGGAGAGTTCAATCCTGTCTTCCTCAGCAACCATGCAGCTGTATATGGTTCTCCTGTCCACGCATATGTTCCTGCAAGATTTGATAAAATGGATGCAGATAATATCTGCGCTGAGCTTTCCTGAGATACCAATGCCCTTAGAAGGACCTTCACTGCTTCTACTCTGAACAAGCTTTTATCACATGGGTTCTGCATGATATTATTTTGGTTTGTTAGTCATTCATTAGTCCTCATATTTTACAATAACTCAGTCTAATTCATGTGGCCATTGTCAAAAAAATTTTCGTGAACACAAACATTAAGAAAATTGAATTGACATGACTAAAGGGCAAAAAAGTTTCTATGGCTTTGTGCCAAAAATGTATCATTTAGTGATCAAATGAACAAACTTTTAACTTGTGATTCATATGATATCTTCTTTTGATGAATATTTTTGTTTCTTCTATTAGCTAATCAATAAGCCGACCCCACCTAGTGGGATAAGACTTTGTTGTTGCTGTTTGTATTAGTTAATCAATAACACCATGTATACTGAGTTAAAGAAAATGAAATGGAATATCCCAATATACTGATTTATATCAAATCAATCTGTCATCCTAGGGAGCTTCATTACTGAAAAATGAGGATAAAAATTTTTCCGAATTTCATAGTTTACCAATGTTTCTAACTGAAGTAGTATGTTTACTGCAAAAAGCTGGTGATCAGGTTGTAATTGATGAGTACAAATCCTTAGTATCTGCATAACATTGATGCCTCCTTCTTGCTGTATACGCTGCAACAGATTAATGGCTGATGATCTGGAAACCAAATGTGAAAATTAATGACACAAAGCTTCCTTGAACAAGGACAGTACAGCACAACAAATTCTAGCCAATTATCTTAAAATAGAATGTAAATTAAAGAATGTTTGCATAGTTATACCGCGGTATGCAAAGGATTTCATGGAAAAATTCAAGTGCCATACATTTGGCGCGGGTATTTTCCGTCTGCAGAAGATGGATAAAAGGAGCAAGAGGAGTGTATTGTGATACATACTGTCTACATTGTGCATCAAACTGCATGCATTTTATAAGAATGGTGGTTAAAGAGAAAAACTCTTCTAGATTATCATTCCTAGCAACTTCTAGAAGTCCACTGAGAACATGAGGGGAACTAATCGCAGCCAAATGCATGTTATTTGTTGCATAGTCGAACGAAGTCACTAGTTCTTCAATGATCATCAATGATGCTGCATGAGGCGTCAGAAGAAGGGGCTCTGGCTTATTCTTGTAACTATGTGAGGTGCATACAATCTCAACAAGTATTGGTAGAAGTTCCAATGTTTTTATGTCTATAGGTGATGGATTTATCAAATAGATGAGAATTGCAGCCTCATGAACATTTTGTTTTAGAGCACTAGCAAGATCACACAACTTTAAACCTTTCTTCTTGATGTCTTCTATGACTGATTTGTTTCTTGAAATTATTGTAGTGAGAATAGACACAGAAGCTCTAATTTCTCTTTCCTCTTTGGATGTTGAGATAGCTACTAGCAGTTCATCCAAGATGGCATCCCTCAAGGAAGCATAACTAGTGCCTGATGAATCGGTCAAATACTCGTAGATAGATGCAATGTCAACCGTATATTCTTGTCCACACTTTCCTAATGCTTCTGAATAATGCAGTTCTGAGATTCTTTCAATCACTCCTGAAAGATCCTGTAGGGAATATCTTCGTGATTTTGTTTTAGAACTTTCTTCATGATCTTTCTGGCTGAGCCAATGTTTGGAAGGAGATTTAGATGTTACATTGTCAAAGAGATGGAATTTTAGTGGCTGCAATGCTTCCTCAATTATTCCATCATCTACATGGAAATTTGAGATGGATAAAGTAGAATCTTCTCTGGCTCTGTTGAATATGGTCGAATCAAAATTAACCACACTTCTTTCATTCAGCTGTTCTTGCCCGGAATATTTCACAGCATGATCCAAGGCATAGGATTGATGTAGCTTCCTAGAAAGATAAAAATCCAGAAGACAATTATGAATTATAGAACTGAACTGCCTCTAATAGGCTTATTTTTTATAACAATGGGTCATTTAAGCTTTTGGTCTGTGCAAAATTAGTGATATATGGTTTTGGTCCCTGTAAAATTTTGTGGTTATGGTGCAAAAATTTTCGTTTAGTAAATAAAATTGGGTTCCATAAAGATTAAACTGAAAATGGATGCTTATGCTTTGAACCATAAATGTGAACTTGATTTGTATGTACGATAACAATACTGACTAATTTCGCTTATTTCTAGAATTTTTTGGATCAAAATCTCACAAATCTTATGGGGACAAAAATAATAAATTTCCCATTTTACAAATACTAAAAATTTATATACATACAATGAAAGACAAACAAACAAAGTGAGGATGCTACAATTACACACTATACTATTTAAATAAAGTTGGAGGCAAACAAACAAAATGTGAATGTTACAATTATGAACTGTAATAATGAGATACCTATACTACTAGGCACTGATATAAAGTTAGAGACAAACAAACAAAACTTGGATGTTAAGACTTCATTAGTGGCCAAACCTGTCATAAGTTTCTCTCTGTAGATCATTTGCTTTTGTTATTTTGGCTCTTATGTGAAATTTTCTGTCTTCCATATTATGCATCACATCTTGGGGACCAAGTGGATGAACTTTATCATACTGCATTATATTCATGATATATCACAAACATAAGGGGAAATAAATGTGCAAAACAGAGAAGTTTTTGATGCACCTATGATTTGACATTCTAAGTAAACTATTGCCTAATGTAAAATTTGGAATTTTTTTCTCTTTTTTAAACCCCTTTTACTGGGAGAAAAAGCAGATTTTTTTCACATATTTTGATAAAATTTTAAACTTAGTCTTAGAAAAACCAATTCTCACTTTCTTCAATTATATACAAGATTTTAATTGCAAATTTTTTTTTCCCAAATTGAAACACACATAACCTTATGTGCTAGTATTAGAAACCAGAGAAAGACTTACCATATTGCAGGTTTTCAATCTTGGTTCATGTTGAAATGAATTAGGAGAAACACAGCTGGTATTTGGTGCATCCCTGAACATGGCAATGAGTTATTTTCAGATGACAAAGTAAACATTTCAAACTCCAATGTGTTATTTTTGGCTTCAAAAGGCAGTCTCTTATTTAACTTTAATCATCACCTTAAAGAATAATAACTATGATTATGTTCATGTTTGTTAGCACTGAGCACTGTGCATGAAATGTGCAACATATTTCAACCTATTAGTCATTAAAATTACTTGAAATCTTCTTTTTATCTCTTCAAACATCACAATTTGTATCTGGATTATTGATGTTAGAAACATGATTAGGGGAAATTTAGTTACTCAAAACTAAAAATATAACCTTTTTTCTGTTTTTGAGTCAGAAAATAGCATCATTGTTGAGGCAAAGTAGTTTTGAAAAGCAACAAGTATGAATAATAACTCTTACACATATTGTGGTGATTGGTGTTTGGTGCTGCAATAACTTCTCCACCATGGATTCTCTCCATAAAGCATAACCTGATAATACACCAAACCTTCCTTATAACTTCTTGCAATATCCCTAATTGCTTCATTCACTTCATCCTCAGAAGTAGAACTCACACACCCCAACCTCATGCTTCCACTGTTGTTCTTCACATTCTGCTTCTTCCTTCTCAGCAACATGATGGTTTCTTGAGGGAAAAGGCTCTGAGAAAGTTCAGTTGCAAATTCATTGCAAACAATCCTTGGTGACACCAACACAGCTTGAAGAAAATGCAGTGCAGATTGCCACTCATCACCCTGCAGGTTCCTAACAACTGAGAGGTAAAAATAGGAGCAGCACACCAAGTAACGGTTTGAAACCGTGGCGGTTACTTCTTCCTCATCAAGCATTGCTGGTACCTGAAGCATTTGTTCTGAGTTCATGAGCCTGAAGGACTTTTCCTCTGGCTTCTGAGCTTGAATTGCAGCTTCAATGCTGTCAATTCCCCAGTACAAATTGGATAGCACTGATTGCTCAGAGAATTCAAAGAACTCTTGCTTTTGAATCCTTAGTTTTGAGGTGCATTTCAGCTTTAGAGCATTCCTTGTTCTCTCATTTGACAAGGTTTCATGAACGTATCTGTTGATTGAAACAAGAACCCAAATGTACTTGAGGTCTATCATCTTCTCATAGTAATCAACAAGATCAAAGGGTGTCAATTCTGATTATTGCTTCTGATGCTTTTTTGGTTCTTTGAGAGGTGAAGATGATGAAGAAACTGGACCTATGCAAGCTTCTCTAAACTATATAGTATTAACGATTAATTTCTTTTTTTATTTAATATTTAAATATCATATTTACACAATTACACATACTCTGTCCTTTTAGGTTTTGGTATAATCAATGCTGAGTTTAGTTTCGATTCACTGAATAACATAAAAAAATAAAGGACTTTGTGGTAGATAATGATTTTTGTGAATAATAGATTTTAAAATTGGTCTAATAAAGTAAAAATACATTACACCTCTAAATTATCCATTTAAATCTTAATATTAGGATAACCATCCGACATTTGCACACCTAGTAAATTGAACATTCAATATATTTATTATTTAAATTGTTTAATATTTTTATTGTCTGTTTGTACTTTTCATATAAAAAATGAAAAATTATTCAAATTAATTTTTGAATATTTTAATTTTTTAGGTTTAAAAT
>NC_029788.2:17471245-17472024 GCF_000816755.2 Arachis ipaensis
TTTTTAAAATAATAAATTTCAAATTTTACTAACCTAATAGTACACTAAAATTCTTTTATACTAACAGGACATAGAAATTAAATTCAATCATCTTTTAATATCTTAATTCTTATTGTTTGTTAATAGGATGCGTTTTAGTAAGTTTTACGGAAGAAATTGTACAAATATGCATAAATAAGATATAAAAAATTGTGTCTTTTTTCGTATTCTTGTTATTTTCTATTTTCGTATCCAAATATTATAATATGAGTTCTCTAACCTAATGCATGCATAATTTTAACTCAGTAACTTCCATAAACAACTAAATTTTACTTTTAGACAGAAATATTTTACTTATTTCTGAAACTATCTTCTTTCTTAAACGTATTTATATCTCCTAATATATCTGTATATTTAGCCTAAATTAAATACCAAATCAAGGCTTAAACCTATAATATGATAAACATTTGAGAACTATTTTTAAAAGGTTGAAATAGCAAGAGTGTATTATTTTCTGTCCCGTGACTATTCCAGCAAGATTCCAAATATTTATTGGCACCGTTTGATCTTCCATTGCTTTCAGACAAAAAATAGACCGTTTCCTTTTTCTTCTTTTCTGTTGAGAGGGAAAAAGGTTGAAAACAAGCATTAACATTTTTAGTGCTCAACTTCACGTGTACCTTATCACAATGCCTTTGCTTTTTTCTCTCTTTACTTTTTCTTTCTTCCATTGCCCACCTTGCATTTGCATAATGGGATAACTGCTCATTCATGGTTTCCATTGGAAAGTGTTGCACTGC
>NC_029788.2:17472043-17479666 GCF_000816755.2 Arachis ipaensis
AATGTTTTACACCGTCGATACATCAAAATTAAATTTTTATATATAATTATATATTTTATTTAACTAATTTTTAATATTTATTCTATATTAAAATTTATATCTTATACATATGACTGATTTAATAGTATTTTTAATTAATTTATACATGACATAGTCCAAGTCGAATTGACAATTACATGCGTTTTATTAGGAAGCAAGGGAGAAAAAAAAATCTGTGTGAAGATCTTAAAGGACACCGAGGAGCAACTTTCTTACAAATTTTAATGTTGATTGTGGTTTGTGGGTCATGCATCTTAAAATAAAGCCTATGTAATGTTGAAGTTAGATTCATTTATAGTGTTTAATAATTGATAATAGGGTTGAATAAATAGCGACATCTATCTTAACTATCGGATACACAATTAAGTAATCAATAATCACTTGAATGTGATCAAATAGTCCACTATTTGTTCTCTTAAGATAAGAGTTCGAATTCATTATTAGTTTTTTGTTTTTAAATAAAAAATAAAATATCGTTTTTCTTTAAAATTTGGGATAAATTTTAAAATTGTCTCTAATATTTTAAAAATTTTATTTATGAGAGAATAAAATGTAATTAGGATTTTGTATATTGCTAGCATTATTTTTCTTTTATTTATTTAATTTTATATTTTTTACTAATAGTAATTTGATATCAGTCTACCACAATGGATTATAATGTTCAAATGTGTATTTCATTATAGAATTATATATTAATAGAGTTAATTGTATGATAATATTGTAATAATTTTAAATCGTTACTTCGAATAAATTCTTTAAAACATCGGAGACAACTTTAAAATTTGATCCAAAAAATTAAGATAAAAACGATGCATTATTACTCAAAATACTAATTTGAGTTTTATTCAAAATCTAATAATGTAACTAAACTAAATTATACTTACTCTCTGATCTCAAAGATAAAATTAATTCTTTACTTAACACAAGAATAATATTAAAAGGACAAAATGATGTACATTGACATGATTTGCAAAGTGATAAATACTCTGAAAAAGGATGATTGTGAGATTGAGGAAGCAGGGGGATGAGAACTGAGCCCCAACAAAAAATTGGAATGGATTTTAGCTACATATAGAGGTTGATGACATGGAGCAATGTTATGAATCTGCAAAACATTGGTAGCTGTTATGTCAATTTAGGAGGTTTGGAAGTATTGTTGTGAAGAACACATTATGAGGCTTTAATTTGATTCCTTTGACAACTGTGCGGCTCGTGCTTCCACAGAGAGACTATGTTGACTTGTCGGAATTGGGTTTCAGTTGGACCATTTCCGAATATTCATCAATATCATTCTTATTTCTTACTTAGGGTTTCAATATTATGTTAGTTACAATACAACTAATATATTCATTTTTCTTTAGTCACCTTTTTATAAGATTATACGGTTTTAGAACAATGAAAGCATGCATAGATATAGGAAAAAAAAATAAATAGGTCGTCCATGGCTTTTTTTTTATTAGAAGATAAATAAATTATAATTAATTAAAAAATACAAAAAAAATTATCTTTTAAAAAAGTAAAATATATCTTTTATCTTTAAAATTTTTGTTTATGTGATTGTACCTGTATATAGTTTCGAAACGAAAGAAGTAATTGACTCACTTTAAATCTTTAAAATCTTATAGCTTGCCATTATTAAGGCTATTTCTTGTGGTTTCATTCTGAAAATGAAAGGTTCAATAATCAATATTCTATCAACAGTTCAACACACTAATTCTCCTAAAACATTAAAAAATATAGGCGTGGCATTTCAACATATATGTTACTATAACAATAAGAAAATTGTTTCTTAAAATTTAAAAAATGATTAGTTAAATCACTGTTATTCAAAAGAAGGATGACAAATTAATATTTTAGTAAGAAATTAATACATGTACGATTCCACTAACATTTTTTGTCTCGTTTTTAATAGTTAGGGACAAATTCATCAAATAAAAATATATTAAGTGACAAATTTATCAAATTAAAAACAAATTCTATTCCATCGTTTTGGTGAAAGACAATTTGAAAATTATTGTTTCTATAAATTATTCAAAAAAATGTAAAAATTAATTTGACACCTATTAAGGATTAAATTGGTTTGATAAAAACTATTCAAAATGGGAATTATTTAAGTTGAATTGACTACTCAACTATCAAAACACATGTAATAATTAAGGGAAGTTACGTTTTAACACAAGTATAAGATTTTAGGGTTACCAATATAGATTCCCAAAGATCCTCAAATTCTTTAGCTGTAAAAGATGAAACAGTATTGTACATTTGTATTTTGTATTGTGTGGTGTCATTTATTTATTTATTTGCTATACGAGGCTGCCTTTATGTCTGTAATGAAAATGACATTACATAAAGTTGTGAAGGGAACAACACCAAATCACCAATACACCATTCATTTATTGGAATAATACTCTCATCTAAAGGAACTCTCTTCCATACCTTACATATACACTCGTTCTGGTCCTGAAAAGTATGTAACAAGCAGACTCTTTTAAAAAACAAAATAAAAAAATAAAAATTATTATGATTTTGAAGTTAAATTAATAGTCAAATTAATCTCTAAAAGATCGATCATTTTTTTTAAATTTGTCTCTAAAAGATTTTATCAATTAAATTAGTCTTTCAAAGATTACAAATTAATAATGTCTTTTCGTACTCAATAATAATTTTCGTCAATAATTAATGATATAAAATATTAACTGACGGCATACATAACATATAGCATATGTTCAATTGGATGCTGTACAAATATATTTATGAAAATCTATCAAATTAATTTATTTTTTTAATTATATAAAATATAATCCTAATATAACCTAACGATACTAAAATGATATATTTATTCGACGTCTAATTATTAGATATATTAGGTGTCATGTATAATGTGAGTTAATATATCATCATCAATCATTGATAAAAATTGTTAATTAAATGATTGAAGGACAAAAATGATTAATTTATAATATTTAAAGGATCGATTTGATTGATAAAATTATTCAATAACAAATTTAAAAAAATTATATTTTAATTGAACTAATTTAACTATTAATCCTTAGAAGTTAGTACAACAAAGAAAATCTATCAAAGAATTTGAAACTAAAAAGAATGAAGTTATCATTATCATAAATTGTCGTATTAAAAAAGCAGGTTAATTATGCAGAAATTAAACTTAATTACTTTAATTTTGGTGATATGAGGTAGCTCCATTAGGAGAAATTGAAGTGGCCGATTAGTTAAATACCATCACCACGTTACTTGTGTGAATTGAAATATTATAATAAAACGTTCTTTTAATTTCACTCGTGATGTAGATGAGAGACTAAAAAGAATACATAGCCTAGAAGCTAAAATAATATACTAATAAATGACTAAAATTCACGACTTTAATTTGAGTTGGGTAAAAAATAAATACAAAAGGGGAATACCAAATTTGTATTCATATATATTGTCAAACTTTTTGTCTGTTATATAGATTATTTATTTATTTGTTTCAAATGTTGGTTAAGTTGGATTAGAATTGGGTATATATGGCTAGCTAATATATATTTTTTAAAATTAAAACCTAGGTTGATGCGTGAAAATTGTTTTACATTTTTAAAAGTTATGAATATCAAGACGGTATTCTCAATCGAAGTAAAAAATTCTTTTAATACGCTCTATTTTACATTTAGACTGAATATCTATACCTAGTTCAATTTAGACGAAATACATTTTAATATATATTGATTCATTTGATATCAAAATTAACTAATTCATACCTAATTTAGTTAGGTGAAGAGAAATCAACTTAAGTTGGTTAAATGATTAACTTACTCATTTTTTAAAATAAATATAAGACCGTAAGAGAATTGAATCCTATCTTAATAAAGAGTTAAAATTGTTTCACATCTATAAAGATCAGACTATATCAACAACAAATGTGAAAATCCTAATGTTTGACCTAACCCCACTCTTAAGAAACTAAATACAAATTTGATTTTAAATGTCAACATAGAGATATGTTCATAACCAATTTCGTATTTTTGAAAATATTCTCAATATTTATTAGTGGTGTTTTGATATTAATGAATATGACTTTATCACGAATTTTTTTTTTTTGGTGGCTACTTTATCACGAATTAACCCAAGTTTGTATGTATAAGGGGAAAAAAAAAATCACATTTTCCTCTTTTAAATTTCTGAGTTTCTCACAAACTATGAAAATAGGATTGGTGTGGATAAAACTAGCTGAGGTATAAGTTATTTTATTCTTCTACTTTAATAACAACAATTTCTCGATCGAATCTCACATTAATATAGAAACAAGCATTTTACGTGAGTGATGAAACAACTCTTCAGTTGCTTTCATGAATAAGAATTGTGATTAAATCATATTTGCTATAACTTCACGAGAGTTTCTTTCTATTATTACCAATAATAGCTATTATTATTGATGATCTTCATTATTGATTCAATAATTGGGTAAATCCAAAATCGATTTTGGCATCACTCTAATATTCTAATTAGAATATTAGCAAAAAATGTTTTTGAAAAATACAAATTGATCAATATTATGACATTGTTTAATTTGTGAGCATGTGTAGGCTGTAGCAATTCCAACACGAGATAAGATACTGTTTAATTAGGGCAAGCTGTTTAGTTTAACTTTAATAGCTAAAATTTGGTCAAAAACATGCATGCTTAATTATAAGGAATAAAATTAGCACGTGAAGGCTCAAATTATAAGTTTCATTCAGAATTGAGTTGTTCCTCGTGTTAAATTAACATTTGAAGGACAAGATTTTAGAATTGAAGACGAAAATGGTGGCATTCATCATCATTAAAATCGATGTTGTTCAATATTAATATAACCATACTATATGTATATTAAAAATTAACTATTACTACCGTTAAATTATTAGTGAATATTTCTTACATACAAAAAGTCGCTCTAAAACTAAAAAAAAAACCTTTATCAGTGATTCTTTTAGAGTTTGGATCTCAAAGATTTTATTTGGGTGATTTTCTTGGCTATATAATAGAAAGTAAAGAATTTCTCTAAAACTACGCATCCCTCTGTGTTAGGGGTCGCAAGTTCAATTGAAGTAAACTTGGAGTTCGACCTCTCATTTTTACAATTTTAAATATACTCTTTTTCCTTCTTTCTTTCTTTCCAACCTTAATTCTTTAGTTCTCTTCTTATTCTACTAAATCATTTTTTCATCCGAATTCATTCCTTACAACTTTTTCTCCTTCTTCCACTCTTTCTATTCTTCTTTTTTCTCACTATATCATTATCACACCGTCATTCGTATTATGAACCTAAAAGGAGGAAGAAATTCACATCGAACCCAAGGAGCATAGAAGAAGAGGAGGAATTGATATTTGTGATAGAGGAAGACTTTTTTTAAGGGACTGAAGGCATGTACTAAGAGTCTATTTGATTGTGTGTTTGCTGATAAGGTCTTTTTAATAGGAACCATTGACAATGCATTGAAGGCTATTTGGGGGAGGTCGGATGAATTTAGATAAGCAGAATCAAGATCAAACTAATTTTAATTCTTCTTTAAGAACGAGTTAGATATACTCAAAATTGAGAAAGGATACCCATGACTTTTTAAAGATTATGTTTTACATGTTTGGAGGTGGACAGATGCTAACTCTCAGGAGTATGAAGGAATTAATTCTTTTTCCAATTGGATTCAATTATGGGGGATTTTAGAAAAATTCAAGACTGTTGAAGTTGGTTGTAAATTAAATGAGAAAATTGGTAAGATTATTGATATTGACTTTTTTTTCTGTCAGAAAAGAAATTTAGAATCTTTAAATCTAGAGTTCTGATCAATAGTGATAAAAAGGTGAAGGACTCAATTCGAATGGCTGCTCCAGTAGGTAAATTGCTGGAATTGGATTGAGATATGAGCGTATTTGGATCTTCTGCATCTATTGTGCTCATCTTGGACATGATTCAAAGCACTGCCAGATCTTCAAGTCAGACTCTGCTTCAGGTGATATTAAATAGTGAAAAGCATTAGCTACCGGGTCAAGACTGATCAGGTAGAAAAATAATTGACAATGACAGTAATGATAATGCAAGCAATTTTAACAATCAACAATCTAAGCCTTCACAATCAAGAAAAAATGCTGCCCCTTCTTGGTTGCTTGAGAGCTTTTATAGGTTGAATATGAAGGATGACAGGAATGAGGTTTCAAGGAGTATAGAGTCTCTCAGCTAAATTTTAGAATTAGCTTGGTAGTTATTGATAAAATCTGATTCTTCTATTATGTTAGAGGATATCACAGACTCCATGAATGAAATCCAGAAAGATAATCATATGATAATAGAAGAAGTTAATAGCAAAAAACTAAAAAATAGATGACAAGATAGAGTCATAATTCACTTAACCAATTGGGTGGGACAAAACGAAGAGTCTCTGATAAAGAAGATGAGCTTGTGGCTAAAAAAATGTGTGTTGAATAAAAGTCAATTTTCGATCAGAGGGTGGAGGGTGCCAGCCGGTCAATGGCACATTAAGGCCTATGAGAGTGTTATCGTGGAATTGTCAGAATTTAGGGAGACCCCTAATAGTTCACAACCTTAAAGGGATTGTTCAATCCTACTCCCTTGAGTTGGTTTTTCGTTGCAAAACAGAAAACCAATCTCGACAAGTGGAAAGAAAATTCAAGGCTTGTGGTTACTCTAATTGGCAAATTGTTGATCTTTCTGGTAGTGCGGGTGGACTTGTATTGGCATGAAATGATGATTTTGTTGTTCAGACTATTAGTTATTCTGAGTTTTATATTGCTACCTTGATAAAAGATGTCTCTTTTAACAATTGAATGGAACTTTGTAGGCATTTATTTAAATTGTAATGAGAATATTCGGCTATCCAGTTCTAAAAAACTCTTTTTGTGCTCTTCCAACTTTAAGATAAATCGGTTATTGTTGATGATTTCAATTTCATTATTGATCAAGTGAGAAACTTGGTGGTAATCCTAAATCTCATTCTTCTATTGCTGTCTTTAATTACTTTATTGGAGATAACTCATTGTTGATTTGGGAATGGTGGGTTTAGACCATTTACTTGCAGTAACAGGCACAGAGAAGGTGAACTAATTCAGGAAAGGCTTGACAAAGTGTTTGTTGATAAATTTTGGTCCCAATTATACTCTCAACTCATGCTCTATACATTATCAAAGGCAGGTTCTGATCACACCCCTCCTTTTGAACACTAACTACCAATCGGAGAGATCAAAGAGGAGATTCAAGTTTTAATCCCGCTCGTGTGGTGAAGAACAAATTTGGAACTTCATCAGCAAGGTCTGAAACTCAGATATAGAAGGTTCAGCGATGTTCAAATTATTTCAGAAGTTTAAATTTGTTAGACGCTGATTGATTTTCTGGCAAAAGAACACCTCTGCTAATTCTAAAAAGGAGATTGTACAAGTTACTGCTCTCTTAGAACAAAAAGGTTATCGGATATCATGAGAGACACTAAATTACTTGAGCTTGAACATCGGCTTGAAAAAAATATATTTGTATAAGAAACTTTATTGGAAAAACAAATCTAGAATTAAATAACTAAAAGAAGGAGACCAAAAGACCAA
>NC_029788.2:17479812-17481067 GCF_000816755.2 Arachis ipaensis
GGATGGATAATGGGAATGTGGTAACAATCAATGATAATATTGTTAAGGTGGTTGATAAGAGTATTTTCACGTCTTCCACTCAGGCGGATCCCAGATCTTTTTTTCAAAACTTTGAGCCTAAAGTCATAACTAACATGAACCGTAGGGTCAGAAGACCTATTTCTATGAATAAGGTGAAAAAAGCTACTTTTAGTATCCACCCTTAGAGTGCACTGGTAAAAGATGGTATAACGACTAAATTCTTTCAATTCTACTGGGATATAGTGGGAGAAGACGTATTCTGGACTGTGAGGAGTTTCATTGCTGGAAGTAAAATTTTAAAAAATTTTAACCACACCGATATCTGTCTAGTACCAAAAGTCCCATATGCGAGTGATATGACTCAGGTAAAGCCCTTCAATTTATCCTCTGTCGTCTACAAAATCATTTTAAAGGTGCTAGTCCACAGACTCCAATGGTATATGAATAAGGTAATTATTCCTACTCAAAGTGTATTCTTAAAAGGTAGACTTATTTCTAATAACATTCTTATAGAATACAAATGTATGCACTACTTTAAACAAAAGACGTGAGGCTTGGAATACGAAATGACACTCAAATTTGATATGAGTAAAGCCTACGATAGGGTGGAGTGGAATTTTTTATGGTCTATTACAGAGAATTTGGGTTTTGAATCGAGATTCGTTGAATAGATTCGTGGATTGATGACAACCGTTTCTTACTCTGTTATTGTGGAAGGTCAACCCTATGATTTTTTTTTAAATAAAATAGAGGCATCCATCAAGGTGACCCTATATCCCCTTTTCTTTTCTTATTATGTGCAGAAGGACTTTTCTTCTTGTTACACAAAACATAGTAAAACAGTCTCATTCGAGAAATTCGAATAAACAGAGGATGCCCAACAATAAATTACATGCTATTCGCTGATGATTCCATTCTATTTAGGAAAGTCTCGAAAGATAATTATGCCTCTATTTATAATTATTGGGATCTTATGAGAGTTTCAGTGGGTGAAGAGTTAATCTTAATAAATCGGCCTTGTTTTTCAATAATGACACTCCTGGGCCGATTAGAACTAGGGGTAGAAATAGGCCAGGCTAGGTTAGGCTTCACCCTTAACAGGTTAGTCCTGTAATGTATTTAATGGCCTGAGTCTGACCTGTAGACTGTTATAAGTTTTATTTTAAGTACTAAGTCTGGCATGTTATTGAACCTGGCATGGCGTGAAGCCTGATAAAAGGCCTAATATATATAT
>NC_029788.2:17481203-17483264 GCF_000816755.2 Arachis ipaensis
GATATTCTAATAGGCTCAAACAAATCTGACAGGTCTATTAGACTATTTTGTGAGTCTGAATCTGGCTTATTAATAGAATTAGACTTTTAAATCAGTTTGGATCTGAAACTATTTTATGATAAGCCAAGCCAAGCCGAATACAGGTTAGGTTGTAGGCTCTTGACAGGCTGCCTGACCAATTTCCACCCCTTAATTAGAACTTTTCTAACAGCCTAACTGAATATTTCTCGCATAGATGCACATGATAAATATTTGGATCTATCAAAGAAAGTAACCTTCAATTTAATCAAAGATAAGGTTCTCAAAAGGACACAAGGATAGAAAATGTGCTTATTATCTAATAGAGAAGGACAGGTATTACTCCGAGCAGTTGGTGAAGCCATACCAATCTACACTTTGTCATGTTTTAAACTTCCGAACAGCTTTTTAAATGAAATTCATAGTATTCTAACCCAGTTTTAGTGGGGGCAGCAAGGTTCTCAAAGACGAATAGTGTGAATTAGTTGGGATAAAATTACTAGGTCTAAAAAAGAAGGTGGACTTGATTTCAAAGATTTCAGGACTCAAAATCTAGCTGTTTTGGGTAAATAAATTTGAAAAATCATGACTTAACCTAACTCTTTTTTTTTTCTAAAATACTTAAAGATAAATACTTCAGATTTAATTTTATCCTTACAGTAGAAGTTGGAACCTTACCTTGTGGTTGGCAAAATATTCTTGAAGGGAGGTGAGTTATAGAGAAATGCATTAGTTGAAAAGTAAGTTCTGGTGATATCCGAATCTTCAGTGAACCATGGCTCCCTCCTCCTTACTCCACTGTTCCACCATCTGCGGCACTACTATTAGATAGTTACCATCTATTATAAGTGAAAAAGGCCTGTTTTTGTCAAATAAACAGTGTAATCAAGCATTAATCTCATACATTTTTTCTTCAGAAATTGCTCAACGAATCCTCTCCATAATCCCAAGAGAAGGTGAAAACACAATTCAATCGGTGATAAATAGAGCAAAAACATATGATGTTGCATCAAGGTATAGAATTGTTTACCAAGTTTATCATACTTCCATTGAATTCTGTCTGAACTTCATGCAACAGAGGCCAAGTTGGAGTCATTTATGGAAGCTAAAAATTTTTCACAAGCTTCTACTCTTTGCTTCGAAAATCCTCCATGGTAAGCTTCTTGTTCTGCTTCTCGACCACCAGCTATTCTCATCCATTCCAACAACTTGCCCAATCTGCAAGTCAACACCAGAATCACTCATGCACTGTCTATTTTTCTGTGGAGACACTAATCTAGTGTAGAAGAAGAATCATTTATCTTACCTCATTCTGGACTCTATATGTTCCTTGTTCTTCAATTGGTGGAGAGAGATTCGATGTTACATAATTTTGATTATAACTTGGAATATTTGGAAGGAGAGGTGTCAATGAGTCTTCAAGCATATTCAGGAGTCTCCAGAAGAAGTGCTAATAAGCAACATCGCTTAAGTTGAATCAGGAACTATCTTTTTTGTCTTATGTATAATATCCTAATTTTTTTTCTTATTTATTTCTTTATGTTATTTTCTTTTTATAATTTTACTTATTCTACTTATTCGTGAATATTTAATTTTTTTTATTTCTTTTGTCCTAATTTTTATATATTATATTTATTTTTCTATTAAATAAAATACCACCATTGTGTTTAGAAAAAAAAAGCATACTGATCTAATGCGCAGATTAAATATCTAGCGTCAGATAAAATATGATCAAGTTAATTATATTACTAATGTAGAACAACATTTTTCAGCTCACTGTCTAGAGAAATTTAATTATTTAATTTGAATGGATTTAATTGGGTCTGAATTATTGGATATGAATGGATTAAGCGCTTATTCAAAACACTAGAAATGCAACATATTTCACATAATCAACCCCAGCTAGTAGGGGTTGCAACGGGCGGGTAGGAGCGAATTTTTTCTCTATCCAACCCCGCCCCACCTTACAATAACCCGCATAAAATCTGCCCCACTTCTATCCGCGAGTAGTAAATGGTTGAACCCTAATCCGCCCCGCGGGTA
>NC_029788.2:17483290-17483588 GCF_000816755.2 Arachis ipaensis
TCTCCCCCTCCCCCGGCTAAAAATCCGGCCTGAGCAGGTAGGGATATGGTGGATATCCGTGAATTCAGGTGGTGTTGCTATCCTTACCAGCTAGTCTACGCCCACTCATCAAAGTTTCATTTGCCCTCTAAACAGAAATTTAATGCCTATTTTCTCGAATATGGATATTGTTGCCCTTTGTTTCAGACATCTTGAGATATTTATGAGAATTTTTGTAAATTGAGTTTACACTTATGCTAAATTATGTAAAATCACATTAATAAAAATAATTTTTTTATATTAATTATGTAAATAAACA
>NC_029788.2:17483643-17494055 GCF_000816755.2 Arachis ipaensis
AGTAAAAATAAGGGTTTTTTTTTTAAATAAACTAATCCATTAATTGATATTACTATAATTAGGTAAAATTCACATGCTAATTTGTAAGAAAATTACTACTAATTTTGAGCCCACAACATTCAGGTACGTCACAAAAAGACACAACACAGTCATTAACTCAACCGTCCACCTAGCACCACCAGAAGTAGTTAACCACCTCCACCACCAATCTACCTTCTCTTTGAATATATAAGAAAAATTACGAAAATATTATTAGGGCAACGAACTTATATCCAAGCTATTATAAAGAGAAATAACTAATATTAATTGACAAGAGCATTCAATATTTTTTTTTATAATTCATTAATTAAATTTTTTATAAAATATTAAATTCGTACTTTTATATACCATAACTAATTTGTAATTAACTTTTTATATACATCTAATATCATTATATTTATGCTATAAATTCTATATATAAAGTTAAAAACATATAACTCCCTTATTTTTAATATAGTGATAAAAAGTATAATTTTTTTACAATATTTTTTATCCAGCAGATTAAAGATTAATTTGTTATAAATTGAAATACTTTGTCACTAACTAATATATTATTGTATGTATAAGATGCAATTCGAACATTTAATACTTATTTAAACGGACAAGTGAGTAAATTAGTTAATTCTTTAAACATTTAAACACAAAAAAGTAAAGTGGTTAAAGATAAAGTAAGCTAGCTAAACTAGGTATTTCAAAACAGTACTTAGAAGTTAGAATTCATGAGTGGCTCACTCTTTGAAGCTTGAAACTCCATTTCCACCACCTCACGGCATCCTTCGTTCTACCACTAGTGGTGGCCATTGTGGTGGCACTTCCCTTCCTTTTAGCCGGTGACTATTTCACAGAAGCATTCTTAGACCTTATCATTTCCTTCCTCCGATGGAGCCTCCTTCTTCTTCCGCCTCCTTCGCCCTCGTTTTTCTCCTCATCTTGATCCTCCTCTACAGTAGGGTCTAATCCTTTGGCGATGATTCTGGAGACTGAACTAATTAATCATGTGTTATCAATGCCGTTGCTAGATCTGCCTCTCATATATACTACATTGTGTTGTATGTATTTTGCATGATGTAATGTATATTCTACATATTCTTTGTTTTGTTTCAACTTTTAATGTTCCATGATGATGATAATATATGTTATAAACTTAAAATGGTCTGCTGGTGTTGTAAGTTGTATTAATAAGCATTTTCAAATGGGTAATAATATACTCTATTTAACAATTAAATTTAATTTTAGTGCATTTTCTTTGTGTGCAAAAGTAAAACAGTTTAAAACTGGATGTTATTGAACAACTATATAAAAACGTGGACAATTGTAACAATTGTAGTATATGGACCCCAATTTTGGACAATGAAGTATGTTAGTATTAATATCTTCTAAAAGGGACGGTGAGAGGAAGATAGTAAGTTTGCCTCAAGAGTAAGGAGTCAGGCCTCTATGAACATGGGAAAAGGAAGGATGAGGCAACATGTTCTAACTACAAGAAATCTGGCAGATAGCGGCGGTTTTTTCCAACCGCTACTAAATAGAATCTGTCAGCGGTTCTTACAGCGAATTTGGAGGGAACTACCAAATGATATCATTTTGCAGTGATTTTTTCTGTAACCGCCACAAAATGTCGACTAGGTGAATGCTTAGATACTCGTTTTGCAGCGGTTTTTGTGGCAGATTTAGAGGGGGCTACCAAATGATCTCATTTTGCAGCGGTTTTGCTGTAACCGCTGCAAAATGTAAAGTTGGTGATTACTTAGATACTCGTTTTGCAGTAGTTTTCTACTAACCGCTGCAATATTATTTTTAACTTGAATTTTTTTTTGTTTAAACATTGCCTTGTTAAAACTATTCTACTCCTCGCTATTTTTTTTTTACTGAAAAACATGTTTCAAACACTGCAACTTAATGCATTAAATAAATTTTCAATTTTCTGTTACATAAAAAATAATTCATTAATTAAAAAAATATTATAAATCAATAACAACTAACAAATTTACAAATCAGGTTTTCTCTTGTACTATTAGTGCATTTTGAGTTTGTATTCAAGCATGAATGGTAATAAAAAAATCAAGTGTACATCCGAATTCATAAAGTTTTTTAACAAAGTTCAATAGAGCATAAAAATCAGAATTACTAAAGTAGACAAACAAGTATTGAGTCAAAATTTCTCATCAACATCGTATTGACCTGGCTAGAAAAACTCTGTAAAAAATCTACTGCAGTCACGTGATAAAGGATCTGATAAGTCATCTCTAAACCATTGCAACTTGTTCAGATCGAAACCCCTTCTTGCAGCATGTACGTCATCTTTTCTATGCTGGGTGTTTAAAGTTTCATTGTCTTTTTCTGGAACCTTATCGAGCTCAACATTCCTAGAGATGTCATATCTACCAGAGGAGATAGCATCTAAATCGTCTTCTGAATCAGTGTCTGCTCCATCTAGAGTGTCATCAACTATTTCGCCTGAGTATTCAGCTGACACTGAAAATATGAACATGCAACAAACAACATAAATCTACTTAAAAGAAAATGATAACTTCCAGGTCGTTACCTAGTTATTAAGAAAAAATTGTGGAATTATGGGAAGATGACTTTCAAAATTAACAAATACAAAATTAACTATTACCATCTCCGTCGGTAGTTTAGACAAATTTCTTGGAAAGAAGCTTTCTAATAGCACGTTCTATATACTTTAATTCCTCTTTTGAAGCAATCTCCAACTCAACAACATGCGAGTTATTAAAGCGCATCTGCATCATAATAAAATGTATAGTTGATGGTCTTTTTTGTAAAGTATATTATGTCTCTGTGATTCACTTTCTATCCTAGAAATTTATTTTTCTAACCTTTAATTCAGCAAGTATGTCTTCAGAGGTCCTACCAGCTACAAATGTCACAAAAATATACCCAAATTTCTCCTCGTACATTGATCTCCATTCATGAAGTTCCTACAAATTTTAGCATGAACGTAACAACCATCATTGGTTAAATGTTGTATGCATATATCAACTTAAAATACTTATTGTTCAAATAATGTTTAACTCAAGTTTTTAAGGGTATGGCTAATGAACAGACCTGCACAGTAGCTTTGTTAGCCGTTTTCAAGTATTCATTAGAACAAGATCATCCTGATATAGCCTCCAACCAAGATCTAACATTCAACTTACGGGACCATATGTCTCTGGCAACCGTAATTGCATGTTCTAATGAAGAGAATGGAGAGGCCATAGCCATTTCGTTAGCGAATGTTGTGCCTGCACAGCATGATGAGAAATCCTCCATTTTCATTTCTCCTGTTACAACACCATTTTATGTTAACTATATTGGTCAATGTTAATTATATTGTAATTCAACGCAATTTACTCGATATCATAATTTTCCTTATTGGAGATTAAGAACAACAATAATGATGATGACAACAACAAAGCCTTGAAAACTAACTTTTGCTAGCAAAAATCGTTGGAAGAAATGAGGAACTGGTGGCATTCATGAAATACAACATGAAATGAAAACTTAATTCAAATACGAAACACAGATAGTAATGTAACCAGCAAACTACGTACATCATAAACATTGTTAAACTTATTAAACACACACAGATACTCTATAAATGATGTACATA
The DNA here is from genome assembly GCF_000816755.2 of Arachis ipaensis. Taxonomy (NCBI): domain Eukaryota; kingdom Viridiplantae; phylum Streptophyta; class Magnoliopsida; order Fabales; family Fabaceae; genus Arachis; species Arachis ipaensis. Next base: position 17,487,299 of record NC_029788.2, read on the forward strand.
TTTTCTATATTTTCACTATGCCACATTATCGATGTTATCATAAACATCTTCTATTGGGTCTTCTATATCATCACCCCTTCTCAACTGTAAGTCACTGATGTCACCTGCTGCTGACATGTTCAACCCGGGTTGTGGAGAAAAAGCAGCTTCAACTTCTTCATTCTCTCCTCCCATGTCATACAAGTCTCGTGGTTTTACATGAACCACTACACTCCATTCTTGATCTACTTCATTACGTACATAGTACACGAGATGAGCTTCTGATGCCAATATGTACGGTTCATCCTCTTCTCAATCACCGGTGTGAATTGGACGAGTGAAATTAACGCTGGTAAGGCCCAGATGGTCTTGTTTGATGCCTCTGCTCGTAGTTGTATCAGCCCAAATATATCTGAACAAAACCACTGTGAAATGGCAGCTGTAGTTCAGTTCGATTATGTCCACAATTTTTCCATAATATGGAACACTACCAACAGCCACTCTATTGTCACGCATGCTGGCATAACTTCTTGTATTGGATGAGACATAACTCTACTATTTTGGGTTTTTAGCCCGTCTTCCTTTGTGATAGTTCTAAACTTGTACCCATTGACGTTGTACGCACCAAAACGTCTTGCCTGAAGCATGAGACCACATGCCAGCAACTTCATTTCTTTCGAATGTACAGTACTGTCCATTGGAACCTGGCACCATAAATTAAAGTTTGTTCGTATAAAACATTGGAATTCGTAATTTATAATTCTAGGGCACAAATAAGTTGGTCAGGTTAAATTTCTACGAACCTCATGCTTGAACCAGCGAGAAAATTCTGCATGCACAACACGGTCTATCTTAGATTGTGACCTTGTTTGATGTCGTAATTTTCGCTTCGTTTCTGTCCTAAATGTACTTTACGACATAACAAGAAATTAGTCCAAAGACTGAGTGTTTGAAATGGGTTATAATCGTGCTTAATGATTACATGTGCATACTTACTCAATAAATGGAACGACGACCTCGCAATTGACTAGCACATGACGATGTGTCTGGTCTCTTTCCATCGGGGTCAGTCCAAAATGTGAAACAGCCCCTGTAGCTTTTCCAAATTCTGGGAACATAGTACTTCCTGTATTGTTTGTAATATCAACAGGTTGATCATCAACTCGCGCTGGTCGGTTGATTCTAGTCTCAACATTATCCAAATATCTGGAGCAGAATGTCAAAATCTCCTCGGATAAATAGCCCTTCGTAATTGAACCTTCTGCTTGTATCCTGTTAAGCACGTATTACTTCAATCGTTCTAAGTACCTTTTACATAAATACGACATAACGCTTAGTATATACGTAGCGAAATTGAAAAAAATGTCTTAAATGCGTTTAGTAGCAAGCTAACCTTTCTATTGGATACATCTACCGATAATGTACCGGGCCACCAAGTTTTAGTTCATCAATGAGATGCACCGTAAGGTGAACCATGACAGTGAAGAAGGATGGAGAAAAAATTATTTTTAGCTGACACATAATTTGTACAACATGATTCTGAAGGCCACCAAGCTGCATAGGATTTACAGCTTTTTTACAGAGTTCTCGGAAAAATGAAGACAGATTCGCAATCACAGTCAACACCGGACTCGGCAATGTATTCTTTACTAAAATCGGAAGTAATTGTTCCATTAGAGAATGACAGTCGTGACTTTTCAACCCACACAACTTGCGATGCCGGATGTCAACACAACAAGCAATATTGCTCGAGTAACCATCTGGAAAGACAACGTTCTGTAGAGTCTTCAAGAATACATCCTTCTGTGTATTCGACATTGTGAAGATTGCTGAAGAATATTTACCACCTTCGTCCGGCTACAATCCAGGTCTTATGCCTATGCTTTGTAAATCTTTGCCAGCTTTAAGACTGTCTTTTGATTTGACGCTATTATTTAAGATAGTGAAGGCCATATAGTCACAAATGTTTTTCTCTATATGCATCACGTCAAGGTTATGACGCAACATGTGATCCTTCCAGTACAGGAGTTCAAAGAACACACTCCTCTTTTTTCAATACGAGTCATCTTGATCTGCATCTTCACCAATGCGTCTTCTTTTGGCTGTCAAAGTTGAGTTCTTCCCAAATGATACTTGCATGTTACACTGCTGCCTTAAGACATCTGTTCTAGAATACTTCTTTGATGGATCTCTGCTTTCAGCTTGTCTGTCAAATCTACTCCGGTCTAGTCTATATTTATGGCCCTGATTCAAGAAGCGGTGATGGCCCATGTAACACTATTTTTGACTGAATGTTAGTCGCTGAGCCTTAGCATCCATGTTACACATGGGACATGCTAACCCACTGTACGTGTTCCACCCAGATAAATTTTTTAACCCTAGAAAATCGCTAATAGTCCACATTAGCGCCGCACGCATCTTGAAAGTGATCCCCTTATTAGCATCATAAGTTTCAACGCCATCCCAGAGTTGCTTTAACTCATCCACCAAGGGATCCAAATAAACATCTATGTCATTACTCAGCATTTTAGGACCAGGAATAATCATAGATAGTATAAAAGATGCCTGTTTCATGCAAAGCCAGGGAGGAAGATTGTATGGAATAAGAATCACAGGCCAAATGGAATACTTCGTCATATTTCCAAAAGGATTAAATCCGTCACTAGCTAAAGCTAAACGAACACTGCGAGGATCGTTAGAAAAAAAAAAGGATACTTTGCATCAAAGTCTTTCCATGCTTCAGCGTCCCTTGGATGCCTCAAGTACCCATCATTATTATTAGCCTCTTTATGCTATAACATGTCAGTTGAAGTTTTGCTACACATAAAAAACCGTTGCAGTCGTGGTATAAGAGGAAAGTAACGAGGAGGCTTTCTGTTTTTCCTGACAAGTATTTTGAGTTTCGTAACGAAACCCTTTCACGTCTTTTGCTTCCATCGTGAAGTCCCACACTGCTTGCATTTGGTCACGTCCTCATCATCACCCCGATATAATATGCAATCATTCGGCATGCATCTATCTTTTTGTATTCAATCTCCAACTTTCGGATAGTTTTTTTGGCTTCATACAAAGTGGACGGGAGTTTGGCTTGCTCAAATGCATCCCGCAATAAGTCCAGAATCATCGACATAGCCTTGTCACTCACACCGCACATACACTTAATGTGATAAAGCTTCACTAGGAAAGACAACTTTGAGTATTTCGAGCAGCTGGGGTATAATTCCTCCGCTCCATCCGCAAGAAGATCGGTAAAATCCTGTCCCTCGCGACTTGGAACATCGTACAAGTACGACAAATCCAGATCATCGTCTTCTACAGGATCCCCTATTGTGGTCTCCTCACTTCCAGGAGGCATTGTGAAGTTAAATGCCTCGTGCACCATTTGAAAATATGGATTCACCTCGGTTGTAGGTTTTTCAACTATCGGTGTGCAAATCGAGCTCTCCTCAGCTGGTTTCTCACCATGACGCAACCACACAGTATATCTAGGGGGAAAGGACTTTATCAACAGGTGGTCGTACGCATCCTCTCTTGTTTGCATAAATTGAAACCCACATTGAGGGTATGGACACTTTATCATGTCATCCGACAATGCATTCGCAAATGTAAAGTCTAGGAACTTATTAAGTCTTCGTCTATATTCTATGCTATCTCGTGGCTTAAGAATCCAGGTTTTGTCCATATCTATTATACACCAAAGATATGGTTTAATAATTAATGTGATACAACTTTTTTAGCACTAAAATAATATTAAGTATCTTAGTGTATTTTATCCGCATGATATAACAAATACCGTTCTAAAAACATAAGATGTATGGTAAAATACGTGTGCAATTAAAAACATTAAAATTTATACAAAAATGTATAGTAAACTGTAGAATATAAAACTAATATAAAAGAAAGACGCCACATAATTACAGTTATAATACGACGCTAAAATTCAAACCAATTAATTTTTGGCACAAAATATCAAGATTCATTTTTACATATAATAGTCATTCATCTAAGTTCATTCATGGAGTACCTTACAAAAATTTTATCTACGTAAAACACTCCTCTTATAACCTTTTTATAAGTTGGAATTCAAAATTTCTGTACTTTTATTTTTATTCAAAGTTTATTTTTATGTTTTATTTTAGGTATGTTTAAAAAAAATTTTAACATTAGTTTTAATTTTTTACTTTTTAGGAAAAGTAAATAAAAATGCAACTTTTTTATAAATTAGAAGATTAAAAAATGATTTTATTATAGAAGAAATTAAGTATATTTCTTGACCATAGGAATACAGATAATCCAATCTTGAATGTAATCAAAGTAAATATATATTTATTTAATTTTTTAAATTTTACATAAAATCATGATATAATGGATGTATTCCTATTAAAAAAATTGAAAATGACTTCATAACAATTTTTTTTGTTGGATGAAAACATGACTCGAAAACTATAAATAATTGTTTATGAGTAAAATAAGTAATAAAAAGTGGACATAAGATTTAACCTTCTTGTTATTTGGTACAAATATAAATATAATAAAAAAAATCGTTGTTTTCATATATAGTTACACAAAATTCAATTTTTTTTTATTTTCTAGAGCTATTTATTTTTTTAGTTTTCATCTTTAATTTTTAACTTTAATTAAAATTTGTAAAGCAAAAAGGTATAGNTTCAGTTTGTTAGTTACAAATCATCAATAGAGTGACTACTAATTAGTACTCAGTAGAGGAACACAACAAAGACATAAAAACTTGAGACAAACTATTTAATTAAGTATTTAAATTTTTATAATCTAGGATTAATATTTTTAATTAGAAAATGAATACATTAAATATTAATTCAATATGTCAAATAATATCCATATTCATTAATAAAAGCCCATTTCATAAAAATAAATAATAAGGACAAACATGGGAAATATTATTATGACAAACCAAGAAGGGAACTAATAAAGCTAAGATACTCCAAATAATATAAAATATACACATAATTTATTACGCACCTTATATTTGTAGGTCAAAGATGTCAAAATAATAGCTTGAAATGTGTATAAAAAAGAGGTAAAAGAGTTAGTAAGCAAAAAATTACTTCTAAAAAATTTATCTCATTAAAACATTTCCAACAAGTTTTATCATGAAATATAATTTAAGATGATTATATTCGAAACAATAATTTAGGAATAATTCATCTTGAATAACATATTTCACGTACAACAAACATAAAAATAAAAAAAAGTTTGTCAACATAAAACGTCCAAAAAACCATTTTATTATTTTTCCTTATATAGAACATAAATAGTCGAAAAAATAAAAATTGAAGCCATCATTAAAATTTTTAGTAAAAGATATTTATAAACATTAGGTAATTAACCAAAAATTAGTTTCGGCATAATCAAAATGACTTATTTTTTTATTATATTTTTAAATATACTCGGTAAAACAGAAAAATTGGATATTTTAAAAACCAGAAATGAACCAGTGAACCGGCCGAGAATCGGTCGGGCGAACCAAATCGTGAACTGGCCGGTTTTTTAAAGGAACATCAAAACATTGCCGTTTCAGCCCCCATTTAGCCCTAATTACATCCCATTCCATCCAGATGAAGAGATCCATATTCCATAGGTCAGAGCACCGCTCTCACGCGAAGGGCTCCTCCCAATCTTATCCAGCGCGTCGTCTATCACCTCCGTACAGCCACCTCCGCGTGCCGCCGCCGTCGTCCCTCAGGTCGCTTCCTTCCCCTCCGTTGCAACCCTCCTTCCCTTCCATTAAGCAGCCACAGTGGGAACCTTGAAGCCTCCCTCGCGCACCTACATCGCTGCTAGCTCTATTCGTTACTCGGTTTAAAGATGCTCCACCACTGCTCGTTGCCTTGGTCACTCGGTGGCTCTGTCTCCCCACCATCAACGTTGACGGAATCTTCGAGCTTCCAGGTATTTTTTTTAAAGATATGAAGGTTTGATTAACTTATTGAATAACTGTTGCAGTGTTGCATGTCTCTGTATCCGTAATGAATATTATTAAAAAAAATTTTATTCTGTGAAGCTCTATGTTGTGATGTGTGTGAAGCTATGATGCATGTCTCTGATATACTGAAATTTGATTTACTGATATGTTAATTTTATGAGCTATGATTGAGCTAGAAATTACTGAACTGAACTGTAAACTTTGTTTAATAATAATGGTTGTTTACTGAGCTGATTTTTCATTGTTTATTTAACTGAATATGCATGCTTTATTTTGGGATTTAAAGTTTATGTAACTCTGTGTTAGTGATACGCTAAGCCTTGTGCCTTGTTGCATACCATATCTGTAATTTGGATTCAATAAAATAAAAGAAATAAAGCCTTTAGGCTTGTGCACTATAGAATTCTTTACTGCCTCACGAATTATACACTAAACAGTGTCACTTCCTCTCTCATACACCCATGAAAACGCCCAACACTGCTCGTCCCTTCTTAGTTGTGTCCTTCACATCACTGCTGAGTTTTGCCCTACTATTGTATTTTAATTTTTTTATATTCGCTTGAATATCATCTTTGAATTTTTTTAGTTTAATTTTAATGTATTGCCAATATATAAATTTTTGTACGATTTATTAAATTTAAAAATTAGTTTTTTTAAATTAATGTGATAATATATAATTAGATAATTATTTAAACTTATCACTAACTAAAATCACGTGTTAATTTATTATAAAATCAAAGTAGTTTATCTTCCCAACGATAAGCTTAATCTTAAAACTTGAAAATCAATTTTCAAATTAAAAATATATATATTTTC
>NC_029788.2:17494080-17498738 GCF_000816755.2 Arachis ipaensis
TTTATTTTACATTATTGACTAATTTGGTATAACTTAACATTTTGTTGATTTTATAAGTTTACACATTTCTGTGTTCTTTGGCCATGTGTTTTTTTTATTGCATAGATATATTTACAACAATAATTTAGGCATTATTATTTTCAATGTGTTATTGTATATACAAAATAAAATTTACATTTTTAATATTTATTTAAATAAATTAATCAATTAATCACTAGATCAATCCAATTTAATTAGAAAACACAAGCCATTAGTGATAATAATTTCAGCCAAAAATTGAATGTAAGATATTAAAGAGTTTGGTACTGACTATGTTGTATTCAAATCCTGATGGATATATGTAACGCTAAATAATGTTAATGTATAGCGATGGACTTGAAGGCTGGAGCGTAAATAATTTTTGTTTATAGAGGATTAGTGACATAAAACGGTCTTAACCTCAATTAATAGTCTCTTCTTAAATAGAACAGAAATAATCAAGAAGAAAACGAAAACGAAAAATATAGAATAAAACAACTAATATGGTCATACAAATGAAAAAAAACCAGTTTAAAAACTCTATTACGGAGATTTTTACTTACTTGAAAAATTATGAACAACGAATATTTGAGTTTACACATTGGAGAAAAGATTAGTATCTAACACTAAAAATGGCGGTACCTGAATGAATGTGTAGTTGAAAATTGATGAAACTCACAGAAGACTGTTGTTGGCTCCCAACATTTGAAAAGAAGAAGAGTTGAGATATTGAGTTTATAATTATATGGGATGAAATATGTTATTATATAGACTACCAAACACCTTTAAAATATAACTAATAATCAAGTTTGTTTTGAAAACAAGAAAAAAAAAACCTAATTTGCCATTATTCACCGCATTTACAGTCACTTTTTGAACAGAAGGCATTTCTCCAATTACAATTAATTAAATAAAAGGATAAATTAATTATATAAAAGGTTAAATTAATTAGAAGGAGAAACGAGCTACTCAAATTCGATAACTTAAATTTTTAAATTTGAAATCCATAAGCTAGTTAACTAAACGACGGAAAATCTAATTGAGATGAAATTGTTAGGATTTCAAAAAATCACCCAATATTTTAGCAGTCACTGTCTCCCGTCTTCTTAACCTACTCAGCGCCTCCTTCACCTCAAACGAAAAAACCCTGAGACAGCTTAAACCCCAGATCATAAACCTTTCTAAGTGTAACTTATAGCCTCCAGTCAGCTTCATCCTCCAGAGCACCACCACTCATTAATGCCGGATTGCCTATTCTGTTGCTGTCGCTGCACATCGCGTGTGTCGTCAGCCCTTGCTCCTTGGAAGGTCGCCCCATCTTCGTCGTTTGGAAGTCCTGGAGAATTTATAAGACTTTTTTAGCCAAGTGTGGTTTAAACGAGTAACTTTATAATTCTTATTTAGTAAAATTTTTTCAAGAGTACTGATATTATTCCTCTGCACAATACTCATATCTTCTAGTCTTTTCTACATAACATTCTTCTTTACTTGTTGCTGTCATTATCCTTTCAGGGATTACTAGTGCTAATGAGCTACTGAAATTGAAGTTAGTCTCAATTCTTGATTGAATAAGCTCATGTCGGATCATGTTAAATGCTTTGCACGGAATCATTGATTTTAATGATTACTTGATTTTAGTTCAGTTGATAAATATTAGTTAAAATTGAGCTGCAAAAGTGTTAAATTTTGTTAAAATTTTGCTGAAAATTACGTTAATGGCAGCATTTTTGTTAATGTTTGTTCTCTGTTCATTTTTTTCCTCAGTAAAATTTTTTTTTGCTCGGAATAATTTTCTTTATCCACACCCTACTCCCTCTCACAAAATGCTATATTGTTCTCTGCGTTGTATTCAAAGTTTGATTTGAATGATTAGATGACTTTATTTCCCTGGTGAATGGCTATTAAAATTGTGAAGTTCATTTTGTTAATGGCTTCATTTTTTATTTATTGTTCTTAGTTCATTTTTTGTCAGAAAATTTTTTTATGGAGTATAAAGGAGAATAAATCTTTTGTTTTAAAGAGTCAAGATGATCATTTTACAAGATTCAACAAGTGTAATCAGCTGTATTAGTTGGCCTTGTGTTATAGTTGGCTTATTTAATACTTTCAGATTAGATTCGTAAATTAAGGAGAATTTATAAGACCTTTTTAGCCAAGTACGGTTTAAAAGAGTAACTTTATAATTCTTATTTAGTAAAATTTTTTCCAGAGTACTAATATTATTCCTCTGCACAATACTCATGTCTTCTAGTCTTTTCTACATAACCTTCTTCTTTATTTGTTGCTGTCATTATCCTTTTAGGGATTACTAGTGCTATTGAGCTACTGAAATTGAAGTTTGTCTCAATTCTTGATTGAATAAGCTCATGCCGGATCATGTTATATGCTTTGCACCGAATCATTGATTTTAATGATTACTTGATTTTAATTCAGTTGATAAATATTGGTTAAAATTGAGCTGCAAAAGTGTTAAATTTTGTTAAAATTGTGCTGAAAATTACGTTAATGGCAGCATTTTTGTTAATGTTCATTCTTTGTTCATTTTTTTTCTCAATAAAAATTTTTTTGCTCGAAATAATTTTCTTTATCCACACCCTGCTCCCTCTCACAAAATGCTATATTATTCTCTGCGTTGTATTCAAAGTTTGATTTGAATAATTAGGTGACTTTATTTCCCTGGTGAATGGCTGTTAAATTGTGAAGTTCATTTTGTTAATGGCTTCATTTTTTATTTATTGTTCTTTGTTCATTTTTTTTTGTCAGAAAATTCTTTTATGGAGTATAAAGGAGAATAAATCTTTTGTTTTAAAGAGTCAAGATGATCATTTTACAAGATTCAAGAAGTGTAATCAGTTGTATTAGTTGGCCTTGTGTTATTGTTGGCTTATTTAATGCTTTCAGATTAGATTCGTAAATTAAGGAGAAATTATAAGAATTTTTTAGCCAAGTGCGGTTTAAATGAGTAACTTTATAATTCTTATTTAGTAAATTTTTTTCAAGAGTACTGATATTATTCCTCTGCACAATACTCATGTCTTCTAGTCTTTTCTGCATAACCTTCTTCTTTACCTGTTGCTGTCATTATCCTTTCAGGGATTACTAGTGCTAATGAGCTACTGAAATTGAAGTTAGTCTCAATTCTTGATTGAATAAGCTCATGTCGGATCATGTTATATGCTTTGCACTGATTATTAAAGGAGCATGCGTTTAACCAGGTTAAGGTAATGTTTAAGTTTGTTGATAAAGTAAGGCATTACCAATACTTGGTGTAAAAAGCTTTTTTTTTTTTATCTATTAAATGAACAGTACAAGAGAAAGATTAAGACTCACACACATCATATCGACCATACAAATTTTTGTAGAATATCGATAAATATCTAAAGACTTTTTTGTTTAGTGTAAATTGCACTGCGTTATTATATAGCTTAGTCCCCAATTAATTCAGTCCTTCGTGTATAGCCATGTAACTAATAATTATAGTAATAATAATAACAATAATAATGATAAAACTTATAAACCTCATGAGAACGTTAAAGCTTCTCCTATTGTAAATAATTAGAGAGAGACTACCTATTATTTATGAATTTCGGTTAAATGAAAATGTCAGAAGAAAATAAATATGAAACACATTTGCACAAGTTAAATCCGTTACCCTCATAACTTTGAAAATTTGAATGTTTTGTGGTTTTAATTTTTTATTGAGAGATTATTTAATTATTTCCTAGCTCTGGTTATGCTATTTTTCTGTGCTGTCGTTCTCTGTTAGTAGGTGGATTTCTTTGGTTTTCTATTTTTTTGTTTTAGTCTAGTAAATTAGAGAAGGATAATGCATGTTGGGTTTCTTTTTGTTCACTACTTTGAATTTTGTTTCCAAGAATTGTTCATGTCTAATGATGTGTTTTTTAATAATATGTAACTCTGTTTCAGGTGGTTAATTATTATATGTTTTTTTTACTTTACTTTTTGGTCTGCTCCTCTTCAACCCTCCCGACCAAAAACCCCTTCACCTTTCAACTTTGTTATTGTTGTCCCTGCCTATAGAAAGCTATTGTAGAAGAGATTTAGCCTGATTCCTTTAATAGGATTTGATGGGTTCCTTTGCCAAAAAGTTTTAACAGATTGTATTAGTAACTAAAATCATTATTTAATGAAGTGATATATACTTGATCACTACTAAGCTGGTCTAGCAAGGGGGATTCGGTTCATATATTGAAGGTGATTAGGCATGCTTATATTGGATGTGATTCTTGCTCTTTATATGGTTATATTAGTTGTGAAACTTGCATTTTGAACTTAGCCTTTAGGATAAAGTTTTCATGGCGGAAAGTTCTCAATCGTATTTTCTTGTGTGTTGATTTGATGACTCATGTATAAAGTTCTGTGATGTAGAATGGATATTTTTGTTAAAGTTAATGGTTACAATGACAGTGTGAAAGCACTGATAGAAGATCATTATCATCTTTATTGTGTTATCTAATGATCTGAACTACTTGTAGCGAGTCTTTCACTATAAGGACTATGGAAATGGGAGAATAAAGCGGGGAATTGTACAAAGATTAGGAAGATCCTGGAGGAACGCAAGAAATCATTTGTTCCATAAGGTTTATGACAAAGAAATGACTTTTGAGGAAAACCTCAAG